>NC_089782.1:5489068-5649068 GCF_040412425.1 Macrobrachium rosenbergii
GGAGGTATTTGAGGAGCTTCTGTGTCCACCTCCTGGTTCTCCTGGCGAAGGGATAATACTGGATGAGTTGATCAAAGAGATCAACTCCTCTCATGTGCCTGTTGTACTGCCTGATGGCAGTAGAGCGTTGGACACGAAACTCCTCATACGTAACTCGGCCCTGCCGACGTGTCTTTTTCCGCTGAATGATCTCTTCTTGGATGGGCTCGTGACTAGTCGTAATCATGGGCACGAGTCGAACGCCCTTCCAACAGATGACGAAGACATCTCCCTTCCGCCGCCACTCTGTCTCTCCTCTTGCCAAATGTTGCGGCTGGCTAGCAAACCTCTTGAGGACATTCGGGGCTCCACGCACCAACCAAAGGGTACCACTGACGTGCACACCTGCTTCATACAGTTCCTTGGCCAGGGATACCGAGTTATAATAATTATCCATAAACAGGTGGTATCCCTGGTTACAGAAACGACCCACAAGACCGAAGACAGTGTCACGCAGTGTGGAGAAGACCCCAAAATACACCGAGAAGTCCACAACGTATCCAGTGTTGGATTCCGTAATAAAAAATAACTTTACACCATATTTCTTGGGCTTCTTGGGGTTGTACACTTTTATACTTAGACGGCCTTTGTATGGCATCATCCCCTCATCCAAAGAAAGGCTCTTGGAAGGAACCACAAGAAACTGGGACCATTCACAAATGTACTCCAACACTGGGCGGACTAAGATGAGGCAGTCGGGGTTATTCTCGGTGCGGCCCTCGGTTGAAAGGCGTTGAAATACCTGTCCAATGCCAGGAAACTATCACGGGGCATAATGCCAGGCACATTAGGCGTATTTAAAAAAATTCGCCTCAATATTGCCTGACGTCGGCAGCAGGCATCATTCAAAAAAATGTGGAGCCCCAAAAATGCGCTATGTCCGTGAGGTTGCAGCCCACCAGCGATATGACAACGTCGTCTGCAGTTCCTCACGGCAGTACTGAGCGTAATCTGCCGTCTCTGCAACCAGGTATTCCAGCAATTCCCGCATCAGGAAGAGCTGAATGAACCCCAGTGCAGTGAGAGGCACGAGGACGGTCAGTCCAGGTGCTGCTGTGAATGGGTGCATGTTAGGTGGGGTGGGGTCCTCCAACCACCCCTCATCACTTTCAGACGAATGGCCTTCACCCAAGCTGCCGCGACGTTGTGACCTTCTACGGGCCCGTGCGCGGGCACAACTTCGCACTCCCACCCTCCCCACTGGCCCATCTCCCTCACTTTCACCATCACTTTCTGTCTCGTCCCCACCAGCCACAATCGGGGCCTCCTCCTCCTCCTCCTCAGACTCTTCCTCATACGCACTGAAACCACTAAATTCAAGCTCACTTTCCTCCTGTGGCTCCCGTACGGACATTGGGGGCAAGTACTCGTCATCACTAACATCAGGCGTGATGTCCTCATCACTGGATGACCAACGGCCATCGAAATGAGGACTTTCCACCTGCTCTCAATCGAGCTCCAACAAGTACTCGTCAATGTCCTTTTGTTGGAGGCCTCCCAAATGCTTACGGATGCCCCTCAGGACACCCCGATGCTTCCTAGGGGTCATAAAAGGCACGGGATGTGGTCCTTGGTCCCCTTCGGTCACACGTGGCCACACAACACGGCGTTGAGAAGCTGGGTCACCTTGGGTGCTTGGTCCCTCTCCAGCATCCCAGTCTAAAACTCATCTCACACGCTCACTACCGACAGGCAATATGCGCCTTTCACGGTCCTGACGATGTTGGGACATCTCTGCAAATGTCCTGTTGCCTCACAAATACGCAAACACTCGGCAAAGTTCTGCAAAACACGGATGCGTCAAGATATCGCTCTCCGATGATGCGCTGCTGATGCTTTCTGGTGCGAGAAGGAAGAGATCCGCGCATGCACATCTGGGTGACGCTTATAAACAAAACAACAGCGTGATCCGTGAACTCCCAGCATCCCTCAAGGCGCGTGATTTAAAACCTTTCGCAAACTAGGCCTATAATTATTTTTCCGCGAATATTTAAAAAAACATCTTTTAGTCGACGTACCGTACGTCCAATCAGCACCCAACAGACAATTTTAGTCGACGTATGGTACGTACAGTCGGCGTTTAAGGGTTAAGCAACAATGGACATAAGTGCTATCACCTTTTTATTGTTATTTTAATGTCAAATTGGACTCTTCATTACATCTGCAACTGATTTTATTTTTTGGGGCGGTGGCGGTAGTGATGTCATTAGTTTGGGTGGAGCGTCTTGCTTGCTTCGCTGTGCTCTGAGCAGTGCAATTGCATTTTGACCGTCTTTTTTTTTATATATAGCAATCGACAGATTGCATCAGTGTTCAGGGTTTAATAAGGGGAATATTTTATTGCTGTAGTATTTCTGGGGACTTTGATAATTGGGTAGTATTTTGTTTTGACATTTGTTGAACTACTGTGTGTAAACATTTCTTACGCACTTATGCATATATTTCTGGGATCGACCTGTGTCACCCAGTGAAATGTCCCATATAGCACACATTTCTAGGTATAAATATTTGCTAGATATACCAGAGAAAAAAGCTATACAGCTAATAGGATGCCAGAGTTACTACCTCTGGAGCGATCATCCTCATAGGATGTCGGTATGTCATCTAGGAGCAAGTGGAAGCCACTACAACAGATGCTTAACCCAAATAGACCTCTCCTCTCCCAAAACCCCTCTACCTAAGGGGTGCCGTTACAGCGGTCCTTCTCCGCTCGCTACTACTACTTCTACCCAGAACCTTTATCCTCTCATAGCACCTTTTCTAGTGTACACGCGTTGTTTTTCGCTGTTGTGTTTTTGTGCCCTTTTTCATTATTTTGGCATTTTGGATATTTCATCATGTCTTCAATCAATCAGGACGCATCCTCATCTAAGTTGAGTATTCATTTTTGTTAGTTTGGGACTCGGTTGGACAATTTTTGTCCCATTTTATAACTTACACTTTGTCGGCTCGGAGCAGCCATATTTGTTTTCGTTCGCGGTTGTAGTCCCCAACCTCTCGATGCTCTTATATCTTCTGACGTCTCGGAAGATTTTTTCTTAAAATGCTCCATATAATAATGATAGTTTTAATTTTCGTTCGTTTATGATGCGCACGACTATTGTTACATTTAGAATAGTGGAAAGTGAGGCCTAGCCTATCCTTTCCTTTCTGTTCTTTACGCAGGTGCATTAAAAATTTTTTTTATTATATCATTTCAATGTTATTGTGTATTCTTTATATACCTTTAGTCTGATATATGGTAGTGTCACCCATTAGCCTACCTGACCAGTTTGACACTGTCGAATCTCGGAAGGTAGGCTAAGTTGGCCCCAGTTTTCCTTCCTACCCTGGCCTTCTTGGCCTAGGTAAGATAGGTTTTCTTGGGTGGCCTTCGTTCGAGTTATGAGCGTTTGCCCGTCCTTCCTGACCAGTTTGATTCTTCAAATCTCGGAAGGCTTGGTTCGGTGCTGGTGCCCCTTTCTCGTTCGTCTCACTGGCGTGACCTAGCCTACCTGGCCAGGTGTTCACTTCGGAAGGTTAGGCTAGGCTATAGATATTATCTATTCCGCCTTCACGTGTTTTTTCTCACTACTTATTTATCAGTCTATTGTATATTCATGGCTTCTCCCTTTGGGGCATTTTAGAGCAATGCTCATTTGCCCCCTTTGGTTGAGATGACGCTTCGTGGAAGGTGTTTAGGCACCTGACCTGTTGTAGTCGCCATGTTTTCTCTGCCCCTACTTCTCTGCCGTCCCGCCATCTGGATCCGTTCCGGCAGCTATCGTTAGCTCGCTGTTTAGTTCCTAGTAGGAACAATAGCTTGAGCGTCGGTGCCTTCCCCCTTATGGCAGAATGGTGGAGATGCCGGGCTGAATATTATTTTTAGTTATTACCTTATTTCCCATGAACTACGTTCCGGGGAAATCAGTCCCGGAACCCTCGTTCCGGCGAACTAGAATTTTTCCACCACTCGGTTGTTGATTTCTGTGAGGTTAATTTAAGCGGACGCGCTCCGGCGTCACGGAATTGTTCTCGGTGCGATCGACTTCAGGCCTGGCCTCCCTGTTCTGACTGTACTGGAACGTTCCGCCGTAACCTTTTGTTTACCCCAGATCTCAACTCTGGCGTGGAAGGAAAAATTTTATTTAAGTCTTTACTAGATTAGTCATTCCCCACCGCCGGAAACTGTTCCGGCGTTATTACTTTTGATACTCATGTATCAATTTCTCTTACAGGTGGTTCATTGTCAGGAGCCGGGCTGTAATGCTTATTTGCAGCAACCCTGTGGCCATGTAGCATGCAGATCTCATGCCAGCTGCGCAGTCGAGGTGGAGGATCATCTCGTCTGGCATCCCGATGGTTGTGATGTATGCTACTCCCTTTATCAAGACGTGATTGATGATTCGGTACGTTAACCTTTTGGCATACTCTTATGAATATTTCAAACACGTCTGAAGTGCATCTCCTATAACGAAAGAATTTACATGTCAATTCCCTATATTGACATTATATCATGTTTCAGGTCCCTCGGTCCCGCCAATCCTCATCTCTTGCTACCCTGAAGATCTGGGTCGGCGGCTTCGGTCGCAACGTTGGTCAGGGACGGCCCCTATGTGCTAGCAGAGGACATATGTAACACCCTTTATCCTATGGCCAGGTCCTCTGCAGCAGTAGCTCCCGAAGTGGCGGAGCCCCTGATTAACAGGATTAGGATCGAGACCCAAGTCCCGCCGGAAGAACAGCAAGAACTGTGCGAGGAAGTGGCCGAGAAAGTGGCCAACATCAACATCCACGTTGAACCAATGGCCAACGATCCGGAGGAGGAAGGTAGGAATGTAAGTGAGGCAGGTAGAAATAAACATTCAATTTCTTTCAGCTCTCCTGCATCTTTGTCTTCCTCCTTCCAAGGCTTCTCTAAAGTCTCCACCCTTGGGGCCCGTTCGGGGTCGGTGATCCCTAAGGTGAAGTCCTTGGCGAAGATGAAGACATTACCAAAATTGTCTAAATCCCCGAAAATCCCGACCATGCCGAGTTCCGCCAGGTTGTCGTTGGCCCCCCAAACCTTCGACTTCCTCTCAGAAGGCTGCTCCCCCTTCTAAGGGGTCGAGACCCAGGGCTGGCAAATCTAAGAAACCTGATTCTGACCCTGAGGCCTTTGCAGACATCCTCATGAAGAAGATATCTGCCCAAGTAGACTCACAATTTGAGTCGGTGTCTCGTGATCTCGCCTCGAGTCTAGAGTCATCTGGAAAATCTGTACAGTCTCTGGCTCAGAGACTGAAGACACAAGAGGAGTCGCTGGCCGGATTCGTTAATTCTGGTCCGGTACAGCAACGGAGTTACTCGATTCCGGACTCCTCGAAGCTCCCAGCATTCGAAGACTGTAATCCTTGGTGTCTCGCCTTCAATGCCCCCTTTGCCAATGGTAAATTAACCATTGAAGGTTGTGGCACCCGCCCTGTGGAAGACTATGAGTTCTTTCCGGCGGATCTTGTTTTTCCTTTCCCGGGATACGCCCGTTTATCGGAGGAAGCTCTGGTAAGGGAAGACAAGGTTCCCAAGGAAACGATAATCTTCCCCAGGGACCAAGCACAGTCGGCATGGGTCCGAATATTGTCTGACTGGGAGTGTGCTAACGCAAACTAACTCCTCACAAAGGGGCGGTATACGATGTTCGTTGTCCATGAGGACATTCCCACCCTTGTACTTCTAAGGTAGCTGAGTTGACTCTGCAGGCCGGGATAGAGGAGAAGCTGATGCCTCAGCTTCGTGAGATGGAACCTACATCTCTACTCTTCCCGGGAGATCTGGATTGCTGGGTTGGGGCTCCTGAAACCTTGACAGTAGGTAGGCTGGATCCGGAGTGCGCTTCGGATCTATTCAGTGAGCAGTTGCCCAGGATTCCGGAGTCTCTTATCAAGGCGGAATATGATGCTAGGTGCCGTCTCAGCAGATCCATCAACTCCGTCACCTCGGCGGAGTTATCATCGGCTGTGTATAAGGACGAACCTCTATTCCGGATTCTGACCAAATCACTTCTGGCTTCCTTTCAGAGTGATTTGTATGATTTTGTGGTGGCAAGACGGAACTGCCGGAAGCATGTGCTTGCTGACGCCTCCATCCGGCATGAACTAAACAGGCTCATTAAATCGTCCATCTGGGGAACTAACCTCTTTCCTGATGACGTGGTCAACACCGTCATCAGTGAAGCTTCCAGGGCCAACCAGAATCTCTGGATTCGTTGGGGATTCCCTTTAAGAGGAAGTCTTCTGAGTCTTCGGGCCCTCAGCCTAAAGGAAGGAAGAGGACAAAGAGATACCACCCAAACAAAGCCCCTCAGACCCAGATGATCATCCAGGCAGTTCCCGTCGCTCAAGTTGCCCAACCCTCTACCTCCAAAGGGCAACTTCAGTATGTCTTGCTGAATCAACCAGCTCACCACTCTGCTGGCTCAGCTACTTACATGACTTCCCCGCCGTTCAACCCCACCTTTGAAACTCAAGGTTCGTTTCGAGGCTACCACCAGTCCAGGGGCGCTAGAGGTCGAGGCGGATTCCGGTATAGGGCTGGATCCAGAGCTCAGTCTAGAGGCAGAGGCTCAAGAGGAGGCAGAGATATTAAGCCCTCAAACAAATGAGCCTCCTCAGGTAGTTGGGAGCTTGCACCTTCACAGGGACCATTGGACCTTCAGTCCATGGGCCCACAGTATTGTTTCAAAAGGTCTGGGGTGGAGCTGGATAGAAGGACCTCCTCCACCAGTCAGATTCTATCAGACCCCAACACCGGATCTGTTAGAAAATGCAAAAGACCTCCTTCTAAAGAAGGCAATAAAGAAAGTCAGGCATCTAAAATTTCAAGGATACTTGTTCAGCGTGCCAAAGAAAGACTCAGACAAAAGAAGAGTGATATTGGACCTATCAACTCTGAATTCTTATATACAATGCGGCAAGTTCCGTATGTTGACTGTCTCTCAGGTGCGGACCTTACTTCCCCATGGGGCCGTCACCACCTCTATAGATCTTACAGACGCATATTATCATGTCCCGATGGCGAGAAACTTCTCTCCCTACCTAGGATTCAGACTAGGCAAACAGGCCTACTCCTTCAGAGTAATACCTTTCGGGCTCAACATAGCACCCAGGATCTTCACCAAACTAGGAGAATCTGTGGTACAGGAACTGAGATCTCAAGGCATCAGGCTCGTGGCTTATCTAGACGATTGGCTAATCTGGGCTCCCAACGACACCGAGTGCCAGAAGGCGACCAGAAAGGTCATCCAGTTTCTAGAATATCTAGGATTTCACATAAATGTAAAGAAGTCTCGTCTGATTCCGGCATCCCAATTTCAATGGCTAGGAATCCAGTGGGATCTAAACACCCACAAACTTTCAATTCTGCCAGCAAAATGCAAAGAAATAGCCAAAGCAATGAGACAGTTCCTCAAGTGCAAACGAGCCTCTCATCGCACTCAAGAAAGAATCTTAGGTTCTCTTCAGTTTGCATCAGTAACAGATCTACTTCTCAAAGCAAAACTGAAAGACATAAATCGAGTGTGGAGGAGTCGAGCCAATTTCAATCTCAGGGATAAAGTCTCTCTCATACCTCCAATATTAAAGAAAAGACTACGTCCTTGGACAACGGCCAAAAGTCTTTCCAAATCAATTCCTCTACAATTCCCTCCACCAGCTCTGATCATCCACATGAATGCATCTCTGACCGGATGGGGAGGTTACTCACAATACAAAAAAGTTCAAGGAACCTGGTCGAATCTTTTTCGTCACTTCCATATCAATATTCTAGAGGCAATGGCGGTTTTCCTGACTCTGAAACGCTTACGTCCAGCCAGGAACATACATATCAGATTAGTCCTGGACAGTGCAGTGATAGTTCATTGTCTGAACAGGGGAGGTTCCAAATCAAGTCACATAAATCATGCAATGATAGCAATCTTTTCATTAGCAATGAAAAATCATTGGCACTTGTCAGCCACGCATCTGTCAGGAGTAAGAAACGTGATTGCAGATTCTCTGTCAAGAACGACTCCTTTGGAATCAGAATGGTCTCTGGACAAGAATTCCTTCAACTGGATTTGCCAACAGATTCCGGGATTTCAGGTGGACCTGTTTGCCACGGAATCGAATCACAAACTACCGTGTTATATAGCTCCGAACCTGGACCCTCGGGCCTACGCCACGGATGCAATGTCAGTAGACTGGAACAAATGGCAGAAGGTCTACCTATTCCCACCAGTAAATCTTCTGTGGAAAGTTCTACACAAACTCAGGTCATTCAAAGGTCGGATAGCTCTAGTAGCCCCCAACTGGCCGAAGAGCAACTGGTTTCCTCTTCTATTAGAGTTGAAACTCAGAGCCAATCAGATTCCTCATCCAAAGTTAACCCAAGTAGTACAAACTCAGACTGTGTCAGCTTCCACAGGAATGTTGAATGCCCTAACTTTATGGATTTCATGAAGTTCACGGCTCAGAAAAATGCTAATATTGATCCTTTGAACACAATGTTTCTAGAATCAGATAAGAGAGAATCTACTCTCCATCAGTATGATTCGGCAGTAAGAAAACTTGCTAACTTTCTGAAAGAATCAGACGTTCATACAATGACTACGAATTTCACAATCTCATTTTTTAAGGCCCTTTTTGATAAAGGCCTAGCTGCTAGTACTATTACTACGACTAAATCCGCCTTAAAGAAGATATTTCAGTTGGGATTTAACATTGACTTAACAGATTCGTATTTTTCCTCTATTCCTAAAGCTTGTGCTCGTCTTAGACCAACAACCCGTCCTAAAACGGTTTCTTGGTTTTTAAATGACGCTCTAAGATTAGCTTCAGACACAAATAATGAATCTTGCTCTTATTTGACTCTTCTTAGGAAGACGCTGTTTTTAATTAGCCTGGCTTCAGGAGCTAGAATCTCTGAACTTTCAGCCCTTTCTAGAGAGTCGAATCATGTGATTTCCTCCCATCAGGAGAGGTTCTACTTTCTCCGGACCAAACCTTTTTAGCCAAGAACGAAGATCCTCAAATTAGGTGGTCTCCCTGGAAGATCATACCTCTTCCGGAAGATCCTTCCTTATGTCAGGTAGTTACCTTAAAAGCTTACCTTTACAGGACTTCTCAAAGATCTTCAGGTCCACTTTTTGTTAGAGAATGGTGGAACCATCTCCTTGAATGGTATTAGACAACAAATCCTTTATTTTATTAAACAAGCCAACCCGGATTCAATTCCCCAGGTCCATGATATCCGTGCTGTAGCCACCTCAGTTAATTACTTTCAACATATGAATTTTGATGAAATTAAGAAATATACGGGCTGGAAATCCCCTAGAGTTTTTAAACGTCACTACCTTAAGTCCTTAGAGGCTCTTAAATTTTCTGCTGTCGCTGCAGGGAACATTGTTTCTCCAGAGTCAGCTTAGTATTATGTTATTTTAATTGTAATTTGTAATTTAATTTGCTTGCCCTACCAATTGGTATACCTCTCACCTACCTGCCTCGCTTGTATTCCCTGCCTTTCTACCTTGTTGACTGGGTTTGGGTTGCTTCACAAACCACTCCTGTCTTTGTACATACCATCCTTGTTAAAATTTTCACCATTATTTGTTTATTTAGGTGATGGTTTTTTAGTTAGGTTGTTAAAACAATATCTTTAGCTACATTGTTTTGTATACTTTACTTACTTATGCAGAGTTAAATAATTTGTCATACTATTTGGATAAGTAAAAAGCATATTCAAAATTAATTTTATTTTCGTTAGAAAAATGTTTGATTTTGACATTTAACTTTTTATGTTTACAAGCTTTTATGGCCAATTCTCTGCTACTATTTCACTCGGCGACACAGGTCGATCCCAGAAAAGGGATTTTGACAAAGGAAAAATCTATTTCAAGTGAAGACTGTGTGCCCAGTGAACCCTTCCCTTTTTTCCCACCTAGGCTGGCCAAAGCTTGGGTGCTATTTCGGGATGAAGGTTCTGGGTAGAAATAGTAGTAGGGAGCGGAGAAGGACCGCTGTAACGGCACCCCTTAGGTAGAGGGGTTTTGGGAGAGGAGAGGTCTATTTGGGTTAAGCATCTGTGGTAGTGGCTTCCACTTGCTCCTAGATGACATACCGACATTCTATGAGGATGATCGCTCCAGAGGTAGTAACTCTGGCATCCTATTAGCTGTACAGCTTTTTTCTCTGGTATATCTAGCAAATATTTATACCTAGAAATGTGTGCTATGTGGGACATTTCACTGGGCGACACAGGTCGATCCCAGAAATAGATTTTTCCTTTGTCAAAATCCCTTTTCTTAGTTTTGTTAACTGTTTTTGTCTTATTTTTATAATTACACACGTACATGTGTTATTTTGGGTGCATACATGCGCATATGTAAAGTGGGTGCAGTTGCTATAAGTGGATTCAGCAATCTGTACCTTGGAGACAGGAGCAAGTCTCTGAGGGTTTGGCGCTAAGAATTTTTTCTATGGGTGCAAGCAGGCTTTGGGGGAGTGAGAGGGTGAGGTGTTGCTCTGAGGGGGTGAGGGACGAATTATTTCTCTCTCTCTCTCTCTCTCACATTTGTCTGCTTGAGTTCCATTTTCTATATGTGAGAGTGGATGCCCATTCTCTTTGCAAAGACTGAATGTTTTTTTCTTTTGTAGTTTGGCCTTGAAAGCCTTTGACCCACTGTTGCAAATCAGCTGTGTGGTGCTCAGCCAGCATTTTTTTTCATGGGACTTTGGATTTAATTGCGGGGGTTAGTTAATTTTGAATTTAATTTTGGGGTTTAATTTAATTATGGGTTTAGGTAAATTTACTTAAGAGTTCACTTAATTGTGAATTTAATTTTAGGCTTATAGGCAGTCCCCGGTTTACGATGGGTCTGTCTTACAACATTCCAAGGTTACGATGCTTTACAAATATACTCATCAGAAATTATTTCCGGTTTAGGACGCATGTTCCGGGGTTACGACGTGTCGTACGCCAATCTGAAGGAAGAAATATGGCTCCAAAACGGCAGAATAATGAAAATTTGTTGGTTTTTTAATGAAAAACTCAATAAAAATGCAGTTTACATCGTTTTCAATACACCCAAATCATTAAAAGTAAGGTTTTCTTAGGATTTTTGACAATTTTCGACGATTTTTCGTTTTACAACGATTTTTGGTTTCCGACACGGAGTGAAAATGGAACCCCCGTCGTATACCGGGGACTGCCTATACTTAATTTTTAATTTAATTAAGGGTTTAATTAATTTTTTCATTTAATTGTGGATTTTGTTAATTTTGGATTTGATCAGTGGTTTAATTAACTTTGGATTTAATGGTGGGTTTGATTAGTACCGTCTTTTGAGTTCTGGGAATTAATTGTTAGAGTAAAGGGAATTAATGTTCTGGGTTTCGTGTTGTATGGGATTTCTGTCAGGGGAAATTTTTTTTCTTGTGCTTTTTCTGTAAAGGGTGTACTTTTGCGGGATTTGGGAAATTTTTGCATTTGTGATTAGCCAAGGATAAGTTAACGACTTTACGTACGAAAAAGAAAGTAGCAAAAATGAGATGAAATAGTGATCAGAAATTCCTTAGATCAGCCTATGGATGTTTAGGATGCGGGGCTCCAGTCCGCAGTAATATGTGTTCTTTCATGCCCAGTAGTTTTGATTAAAATAATTTCGCTCCAATTTTAATTACGGCCGAGTTTGATCCATGTTGCCGATGCACGATAATTTATAGTCATTAGCAGCTTGAACATTGTTTTCTCAGCTTCAGCTACAACTTGCAGCTTAAATTTAGCAGCATATTTCCCCGCCAATCTTTTATCCATACCGAATAAGGGTATAATGTAAAAATATGTCAGCCCTATTCTACTTAACGTCATTTGTAACATAACTACGGTAATTGTTTACTACTATACGATGGTTGAAATACAAGCAAAATGGCAGCTGTTATCCAATTCGGTTATAAGCAAAACAACAGTTTCTTGTTCGGTTGTTTATGGCTGTATGCATTTACGAAAGAGTATAACGTTACTAACAATACTTTTATCATTCTCTTTTACTTTTTTAACTAGAAGATGGGATACAGAGATGGAGGAAAAGAAGTTGGTCTATTGTAATTTGGTCTCTCTTGCTAACTGAATGTATGCTGCTGCCTGCACCTGTGCAAAATTTAAAATATTTTATAAATATTGTTGTATTGGTATTAATTGTTTACCCATCGCAAAATCGAATTATCGTAACTCGAGCACTACCTGGGTACGTAAGTATTTTAATAGCTTTATCACAAAAAGTGCATTTAGTCATGCAAATGACATGAAAATACAGTAATTAGTGAATATTTCTCAATGAAAAATACCATGAATGGACGAATTTTCAGCAAATAATGCGTATGTATGTTCCATAGAGAAATCCGCGAATAGATGACCCTGCAAATTGTGAGTACGCGAATACGGGGGTTTACTGTATAAAAGAAGTTAAGTATACCTTAGTTCAACCAGACCACTGAGCTGATCAACAGCTCTCCTAGGGCTGGCCTGAAGGATTAGACTTATTTTACGTGGCTAAGAACCAATTGGTTACCTAGCAACGGGACCTACAGCTTATTGTGGAATCCGAACCACATTATGACGAGAAATGAATTTCTATTACCAGAAATAAACTCCTCTAATTCTTCACTGGCCGGACGGAGACATGAATGCTGGGCCAACAGCGTGCTAACCGAGAGCTCTAGCCACCCCTCCAAAAAAGAACTTTTTACTGTATAGATATAAATATATATTTCTGGGATCGACCTGTGTCGCCGAGTGAAATGTCCCATATAGCACACATTTCTAGGTATAAATATTGCTAGATATACCAGAGAAAAAAGCTATACAGCTAATAGGATGCCAGAGTTACTACCTCTGGATCGATCATCCTTATAGGATGTCGGTATATCATCTAGGAGCGAGTGGAAGCCACTACCACAGATGCTTAACCCAATAGATCTCTCCTCTCCAAAACCCTCTACCTAAGAGGTGCGAAACAGCGGTCCTTCTCCATTTCGCTACTACTAATTCTACCCATAATCCCCATCCGCTCATAGCACGCCTTGGCGTCAACACGCGTTGTTTTTTTTGCGTTATTTTCACATTATTTTTTGCCTTATTTTGATTTTCTGAATCTTCATGATGGCCTCCATCGATCAGGACGCATCTTCATCTAAGTTGAGTATTCAATTTTGATTGTTTTGGGACTCGGTTGGACTAATTATGTCCTGTTTATTTACTTGCGCCTGGTCGGCTCGGAGCCGCCATTTTTGTGTTCGCTCGTGGCTGTAGTCCCCAGCCTTATCATGCTCATATCTTCTGTCATCTTGGACGTTTGAAGATTATTTAATTATGCTCCTCTTTTATAATGATAGTTTTAATTTTCGCTCGATCTGACGCGATCGGCTGTTATTATATTTTAGATAGTGGAAAGTGAGGCCTAGCCTAGCCTTTCCTTCATGTGTTTTATGTAGGTGCATTTTTAAAATATTTTTGTTATTATATCATTTCAATTTGATTATGTATCAATATCCTTTCGTCTGTTTTTGGGTAGTGTTTTATGTTAGCCTACCTGTCCAGTTTGGCTCAGTCGAATCTCAGAAGGTAGGCTAAGCTGGCCCCAGTTTTTCTCCCTACTCTGGCTTCTAGGCCTAGGTAGGTAGGTCTTCTTGGGTGGCCTTCGTTCGAGTTTTGAGTGCATGCCTGTCCTCCCTGACCAGTTTGATTCATCAAATCTCGGAAGGTGTGGTTTGGTGCTAGCGCTCCTTTCTCGTTCGTCTCTTTGGCATGTCCTAGCCTCCCTGTCTAGGTGTTTACTTCGGAAGGTTAGGCTAGACCATAGATATTATTATTATCTATTTCGCCTTCCTGTGTTTATCTCACTCCCATTTTATCAGACGTGATCTACATGGCTCTCCCTTTGGGGCATTTTAGAGCAAAGCTCATTTGCCCCTTTCAGTTGAGATGACGCTTCGTGGAAGGTGCCTAGGCACCTGACCTGTAGCAGTCGCCATGTTTTCTCTGCCCCCGCTTCTCCGCTGTTCCGCCATCCGGACTCGTTCCGGCGGCTATCGTTAGCTCGCTGTTTAGTTCCTAGTAGGAACAATAGCTTGAGCGTCGTTGCCTTCTGTTTACGGCGGAATTGTAGAGATGCCGGGTTGAATACTATTTTCAATGTTAATTATTATGGTAGTTTCCGTGAGGTGAGCGGTGTTCTGGGAAACCAGTCCCGGAACCTTCGCTCCGGCAACTAGCCCTCCCCGGTTGTTGATTTCTGTATGGTTATTTTACGAGACGCTCCGGCGTCATCGGAATTGCTTTCTGGTGTGGTCGACTTCAGGTTTGGCCTACCTGTTCAGATTGCATTGGAGCGTTCCGCCGTAACCCCAGTTCTCAACTCCGGCATGGAGGGGAATATTATTACTTTAAGTTTTTATTAGTTTAGTGTTTTACCACAGCTGTCAAGCTGTTCCGGCGCTATCTCCTTGATACTCATGTATCAATTCCTCTTACAGGTGGTTCATTGTCAGGAGCCAGGCTGTAATGCCTATCTTCAGCAACCCTGTGGCCACGTAGCATGCAGGTCGCATGCCGGCTGCGCAGTCGAGGTGGACGATCATCTCGTCTGGCATCCAGATGGCTGCGATGTGTGCTACGCCCTCTATCTGGATGTGACTGATGATTCGGTACGTTAACCTTTTGACTTACACGCATGAATATTTCAAGCAGCTTCGAAGTATACCTGATTAAACGATCGAATCTATTCGTCAATTCCTTATATTGACATTATATCTGGTTACAGGTCCCTCGGTCCCGTCAAGCCTCATCTCTGGCTACCTTGAAGGTCTGGGTCGGCGGCTTCGGTCGCAACGTTGGTCAGGGACGCCCCTATGTTCTGGCAGAAGATATTTGCAACATCCTCTACCCTATGGCCAGGGCCTCTGCAGCAGCAGCCCCCGAGGTGGCGGAACCCCTGATCAACAGGATTAGACTTGAGACCCAGATCCCGCAGGAAGAACATCAAGAACTGTGCGGGGAAGTGGCCGAGGAAGTGGCCAACATCAATCTCAACATCGAACCAATGGCCATCGACCCGGAGGAGGAAGGTAGGGATATAAGTGAGGCAGGTAATTTTAAAAATTCAATGTCTCTTAGCTCTCCTGCGTCTTCGTCTTTATCCTTCCAGGGCTTCTCTAAGGTCTCCACCCTGGGGGCCCGTTCGGGGTCGGTGATCCCCAAGGTGAAGTCCTTAATGAAGACGAAGACTTTACCTAAAGTGTCAAAACCCCCGAAAAACCCAACCATGCCGAGCTCCGCCAGGTCGTCGTTGGCCCCCAAACCTTCGACTTCCTCCCAGAAGGCTACTCCCCCTTCTAAGGCGTCGAGACCAAAGACGAGTAAGTCTAAAAAGCACGATTTTGACCCTGAGGCCTTTGCGGCAGCTTTAATGAAAAAGTTGTCGGAGCAGGTCAACACTCAATTTGAGACGATGTCTCGAGATCTCGCCTCGAGTCTTGAGACATCAGGCAAGTACGTTCAGTCTTTGGCTGAAAGACTGAAAACTCAGGAGGAGTCGCTCACCGGACTAGTTCGTTCCGGTCCGGTACAGCAGCAGGGTTACTCCATTCCGGTTGCCTCGAAGCTGCCCGCTTATGAGGACTGTAACCCTTGGCGTCTCGCTTTTAATGCCCCCTTTGCGAATGGTAAGTTAACCATTGAAGGTTGTGGCACCCGCCCTGTGGAAGACTACGAGTTCTTCCCGGCGGATCTTGTTTTTCCTTTCCCGGGTTCACCCGTCTATCTGAAGAAGCCCTGGTGAGGGAAGACAAGGTCCCCAAGGAGACGATGATCTTCCCCAGGGATCAAGCGCAGTCGGCATGGGTCAGGATTCTCTCTGACTAGGAGTGCGCTAACACCAAACTGACTCCACACAAGGGGCGGTTCACGATGTTCGTGGTCAACAAGGATATTCCCACCCCTTGTACTTCCAAAATTGCAGAGCTAACTCTTCAGGCCGGAACAGAGGCGAAGCCGATGCCACAGCTTCGTGAGACGGACCCTACATCTCTTCTCTTTCCGGGAGACCTAGATTGCTGGGTTGGGGCTCCGGAAACTTTCACTGTAGGTAAGCTGGATCCGGAGTGCGCTTCGGATCTTTTCAGTGAACAGTTACCCAGGATTCCGGAGTCTCTGATCAAAGCAGAGTATGATGCTAGGTGCTGTCTCAGCAGGTCCATCAACTCCGTCACCTCGGCGAAGTTGACATCTGCCGTGTATAAGGACGAACCTCTGTTTAGGATCCTGACTAAGTCACTTCTGGCCACGTTCCAGAGTGATTTATACGATTTTTTGGTGGCAAGAAGGAACTGCCGGAAATTTGTGCTGGCTGACGCTACCATCCGTCATGAGCCGAACAAGCTCATCAAATCTTCTGTCTGGGGTACCAACCTCTTTCCTGAAGACGTGGTTAATTCCGTCATCAGTGAGGCCTCCATGGCCAATCAAAACCTTAGAATTCGTTGGGGACTTCCTTTCAAGAGGAAGTCTTCAGAGTTTTCGGGCCCTCAGCCTAAATGTAGAAAGAGAACAAGGAGGTACCACCCATACAAGACACCCCAGACCCAGACAGTTGTCCAGGCAGTTTCAGTAACCCAGATTGCGCAGCCTTCCACCTCCAAGGGACATCCCCAATATGTTTTGCTGAACCAGCCAACTCACCACCCTGCTCGTTCAGCAACTTATGTTTCCTCTCCAGCCTTCAACCCCGCTTATGAGTCTCAGGGGTCCTTTCAAGGCTACCGCCAGTCTAGGGGCATTAGGGATCGAGGAGGTTTTCGATCCAGAACTGGATCCAGAATCCAGTCTAGAGGCAGGGGCTCAAGAGGAGGCAGAGATAATAAGCCCTCTAACAAATGAGCCTCCTCAGGTAGGTGGGAGATTACGCCTCTACAGGGACCATTGGACTTTCAGTCCATGGGCCCACAGTATTATTTCAAAGGGCCTAGGGTGGAGCTGGATAGAAGGGCCTCCTCCACCAGTCAGGTTCTATCAGACCCCAACACCGGATCTGTTAGAATATGCAAAAGACCTTCTTTTAAAGAAGGCAATAAAGAAAGTCAGGCATCTAAAATTTCAAGGATACTTGTTCAGCGTGCCAAAGAAAGACTCGGACAAAAGAAGAGTGATATTAGACCTATCAACTCTGAATTCTTATATTCAATGCGACAAGTTCCGTATGTTGACCGTCTCTCAGGTGCTGACCTTACTTCCCCATGGGGCCGTCACCACCTCTATAGATCTTACAGACGCTTATTATCATGTCCCGATAGCGAGAAACTTCTCTCCCTATCTATGGTTCAGACTAGGCAAACAGGCTTACTCTTTCAGAGTAATGCCCTTCGGGCTCAACATAGCACCCAGGATCTTCACCAAACTGGGAGAAGCCATGGTACAGGAACTGAGATCTCAAGGCATCAAGCTCGTGGCTTATCTAGACGATTGGCTAATCTGGGCTCCCAACGACACCGAATGCCGGAAGGCGACCAGGAAGGTCATTCAGTTCCTAGAGTATCTAGGATTTCATATAAATATAAAGAAATCTCGTCTGACTCTGGCAGCCCGTTTTCAGTGGCTGGGTATCCAGTGGGACTTAAACACCCACAAACTTTCAATTCCTCCAGCAAAATGCAAAGAGATAGCCAAAGCAACGAGACAGTTTCTCAGGTGCAAACGAGCCTCTCGTCACACTCAAGAAAGAATCCTAGGCTCCTTTCAGTTTGCATCAGTAACAGACCTACTTCTCAAGGCAAAACTGAAGGACATAAATCGGGTGTGGCAGAGACGAGCCAATTACAAATTCAGGGACAAAGTCTCCCTCATACCTCCAATCTTAAAGAAAAGACTTCGGCCTTGGACAACGGCCAAAAGTCTTTCCAAATCAATTCCTCTACAATTCCCCCCACCAGCTCTGATCATCCATACGGACGCATCTCTCACCGGTTGGGGAGGTTACTCACAATACAAGAAAGTTCAAGGAACCTGTTCGAATCTTTTTCGTCACTTCCACATCAACATTCTGGAAGCAATGGCGGTTTTCCTGACTCTGAAACGCTTACGTCCAGCCAGGAACATACATGTCAGATTAGTTCTGGACAATGCAGTGATAGTTCATTGTCTGAACAGGGGAGGTTCCAAAACAAGTCACATAAATCAAGTAATGATAGCAATCTTTTCATTAGCAATGAAAAATCATTGGCACTTGTCAGCCACGCATCTGTCAGGAGTAAGGAATGTGATTGCAGATTCTCTGTCAAGAACGACTCCTCTGGAATCAGAATGGTCTCTGGACAAGAACTCCTTCAACTGGATTTGCCAACAGATTCCGGGGCTCCAGGTGGACCTGTTTGCCACGGAATCGAATCACAAACTTCCATGTTACATAGCTCCGAACCTGGACCCTCAGGCTTACGCCACAGATGCAATGTCAGTAGACTGGAACAAATGGCAGAAAGTCTACCTATTTCCTCCAGTAAATCTTCTGTGGAAAGTTCTACACAAACTCAGGTCATTCAAAGGTCGAATAGCTCTAGTAGACCCCAACTGGCCGAAGAGCAACTGGTTTCCTCTTCTGAAACTCAGAGCCATTCAGATTCCTCATCCAATATTAACCCAAGTAGTACAAACTCAGACTGTGTCAGCTTCCTCAGGAATGCTGAATGCCCTAACTTTATGGATTTCATGAAGTTTACGGCTCAGAAAAATGCTAATGTTGATCCTTTGAACACAATGTTTCTAGAATCAGATAAGAGAGAATCTACTCTCCGTCAGTATGATTCGGCAGTAAGAAAAAACTTGCTAACTTCCTGAAAGAATCAGACGTTCATACTATAACTACGAATCTTACAATCTCATTTTTTAAGGCCCTTTTTGATAAAGGTCTGGCTGCTAGTACCATTAGTACGACTAAATCCGCCTTAAAGAAGGTATTTCAGTTGGGATTTAACACTGACCTAACGGATTCATATTTTTCCTCTATTCCTAAAGCTTGTGCTCGTCTTAGACCAACAACCCGTCCTAAAACGGTTTCTTGGTTTTTAAATGACGTTCTAAAATTAGCCTCAGACACAAATAATGAATCTTGCTCTTATTCGACTCTTCTTAGAAAAACCCTGTTTTTAATTAGCCTGGCTTCAGGAGCTAGAATCTCTGAACTTTCAGCCCTTTCTAGAGAGTCGAATCATGTGGATTTCCTCCCATCAGGAGAGGTTCTACTTTCTCCGGACCAAATGTTTTTAGCCAAGAATGAAGACCCTCTAATTAGGTGGTCTCCCTGGAAGATTATACCTCTTCCGGAGGATCCTTCCCTATGTCCGGTAGTTACCTTAAAAGCTTACCTTTACAGGACTTCTCAAAGGTCTTCAGGTCCACTTTTTGTTAGAGAGAATGGTGGAACCATCTCCTTGAATGGTATTAGACAACAAATCCTTTATTTTATTAAACAAGCCAACCCGGATTCAATCCCCCAGGTCCATGATATCCGGGCTGTAGCCACCTCAGTTAATTACTTCCAACATATGAATTTTTATGAAATTAAGAAATATACGGGCTGGAAATCCACTAGAGTCTTTAAACGTCACTACCTTAAGTCCTTGGAGGCTCTTAAATTTTCTGCTGTCGCTGCAGGGAACACTGTTTCCCCAGAGTCAGCCTAATATTATGTTATTTTGTAACTTGTAGTTGTAATTGTATTTGTATTTTGCTTGCCCTACCAATTGGTATACCTCTCACCTACCTGCCTCGCTTGTATTCCCGTCCTTTCTACCTTGTTGACTGGGTTTGGGTTGCTTCACAATCCACTCCTGTCTTTGTATATACCATCCTTGTAAATTTTTTCACCAAATCTTGTTATTTTAGGTGATGGTTTTTAGTTTAACTGTTAAAGCTATTCGTGTAGCTACATTGTTTTGTATTGTTTAGGATAGTAAAAACTTATTTTGTGCATATTTATAATTGATTATTCTATTTGGATAAGTAAAAAGCATATTCAAAATTAATTTTATTTTTCCTTAGTAAAATTTTACATTTTGACAATTAATCCTTTTTATGTTTGCAAGCTTTTATGGCCAATTCTCTGCTACTATTTCACTCAGCGACACAGGTTGATCCCAGAAAAGGGATTTTGACAAAGGAAAAATCTATTTCAGGGTCAAGACCTGTGTTGCCCCGTGAACCCTTCCCTTTCTATTTTTTCCCACCCTAGGCTAGCCAAAAGCTTGGGTGCTATTTCGGGATGGGGATTATGGGTAGAATTAGTAGTAGCGAGCGGAGAAGGACCGCTGTTTCGGCACCTCTTAGGTAGAGGGGTTTTGGAGAGGAGAGATCTATTGGGTTAAGCATCTGTGGTAGTGGCTTCCACTCACTCCTAGATGATATACCAACATCCTATAAGGATGATCGATCCAGAGGTAGTAACTCTGGCATCCTATTAGCTGTATAGCTTTTTCTCTGGTATATCTAGCAATATTTATACCTAGAAATGTGTGCTATATGGGACATTTCACTTGCGACACAGGTCGATCCAGAAATAGATTTTTCCTTTGTCAAAATCCATTTATATATATATATATATATACATAGATTTTTCCTTTGTCAAAATCCACTTACATATATATATATAGATATATATATATATATATATATATATATATATATATATATATATATATATTAATATATATATATATATATATATATATATATATATATATATATATATATATATATATATATATATATATATATATATATATATATATATATATATATATATATATATATATATATATATATATATATATATATATATATATATATATATATATATATATATATATATATATATATATATATATATATATATATATAAATATATTTATAGATGAATGTCTTTTCCTGTAATATTTATAGATATATATATATAGATAGAGATAGATACATAGATATATACAGATATAGATATATATATATACAGACTTATACACACACACACAATATATATATATATATATATATATATATATATATATATATATATATATATATATATATATATATACCAGGTGTTTCAAAATCAGAGCCCCCTCTCCACAGACCAAATGGAAAGTTATGAAGTTTTCTGCTATAGCCTATCTCCAAGTACATTATTTTAAGTTTCTATTAGGCTATTTTTAATTTCACATTTCTTGTATTTTCAGACTGAGTGACGGAGTTAGATACAGCCATGGCTAATGACTTGGAGGAAATCAGATGGATTGACCAAATCCGGGCTATAACCTTCAGAGAGGCCAGGGAAGCTGGTGCATCCTTCATTTCACATTCCTGGATAGCTAAATACATTAAAAGAGATGAATCCTTTGTTAAAAGAAACTGGAGCAAAAATCCATATGAGTGTCATTGCAAAAAGAGTGAGAATCATGGAAGGCCTGAAGTCCTTTCTCAGGAGTCAAAAGACATCATAGCTGAGGCAGTGGGTAGACCAAGAAAGTCTTTATGTAAATTGGCGCTTGAACTAGAAACAAAAAGGGGAAAGAGAAGTTGTAGTGCTGTATATCGTGAGTTGAAAAAATCTGGTATCAAGCCATTTCATGTTATCAGCAAGCCCAACATCATTCAGCAACAGAGAGAAGACCGTGCATGGTTTTGTGGTTCATTTCTTAAAGACTGGGATGAAGCTGACTTTCTCCATGTTGCCACATCTGATGAATTCTTCATCTACACAGTCAGGAAGCCAAATCATAAAAATGACATCATTTGGACTGCAAAGTTGGATGATATCAGCGATGACGTGTGCTATCGCCAAGCTGTGAAATTTTCTGAATGTTTGGGAATTTTCTGTTTCACAGCCAAACAGTTAATGTGGATCATCAAAGAAAAAGGACAGTCATGGAATGGCGAATATTTCAGAGAAACTGTGCTTACTGGTGGAGTATTTCCTTTCCTCAAAGATCCTGAAAATGTGTTATCTGTTGAAGAAGTCACATTTTTGCATGATAAGGCACCATGTTTCAAGGCTCTTCAGACACAGAAGCTGCGTCGAAACAGTGGTATCAATTTCTTCTCATCAAGTGAATTTCCAGGTAGCTTCCCTGACCTTAATGTGTGTGAAAACATTGGCAGTATCTTAAAGGATCGTGCTGAAGTGAGCACAGTGAACTATGATGGTATACCAAGCCTCGATGACCTGCGAAGAGAGGTGACCGGAAGTGCTCAGGGAAATGGAGTTTGAGTCTCAGCTTTTTGCGATTTGCTGAAATCATACCCTCAAGAATGCAGGCTGTGGTACAGGCATATGGAGGCCACACAAAATATTAAATACTCAGAAACTTAAATACATACCTGTTCTGAATCACTTTTGTTTTTGTCCATAACAATTTTAGCTTATGCTGTAGAGGGGGCTCTAATTTTGAAACACCCTGTATATATATATATATATATATATATATATATATATATATATATATATATATATATATATATATATATATATATATATATATATATATATATATATATATACAGTAAAACACCCAGATTTGCATTCTCAAGATTCGCGGACTCACGTATTCACGGATTTCTCTTTGGAACATATCTACCCATTACTTGCGGAAAATTTGCCCATTCGCGGTATTTTTCACTAAGAAATATTCACTAAAAATACTGTATTTTCATCTCATTTTCATGACTAAATGCACTTTTTGTGATAAAACTATTAAAATACTCAGGTAATGCCTGAGTTACAATAATTCACTTTATGATAATTTGATTTGCAATGGGGAAAGCAATTAATACCGATACCACAATATTATCTGTAAAATATTTTTAAATTTTGAGCAGGCGCAGGCAGCAGCGTAATCAGGCAGTGAGAGAGACCAAATTACAATAGACAACTTTTCCTCCATTTCTTTATCCCATCTTCTAGTTAAAAAAGTAAAAGAGAATGAAAAAGTATTGTTAGTAACGTTATACTCTTGCGTAAAACCATAAACAACTAACCAAGAAACTGTTGTTTTGCTTGTAACTGAATCGGATAACAGTATACCCTTATTCTGTATGGATAAAAGATTGGCAAGGAAATATACTGCTAAATTTAAGCTGCAAGTTGTAGCTGAAGCTGAGAAAACTGTGTTCAAGCTGCTAATGACTATACTGTAAATTATTGTGCATCAGCAACATGGATGAAACTCGATTGTAATTAAAATGGGAGAGAAAGTATTCTAATCAAAACTACTGGGCATGAAAGAACACATTACTGTTATTTTGACGCCGATAAACGATAAATATGTAAAGCTTGTATTATGATGAAATCAAGTGAAAATAGCCAATGGAATCACAAATTTTTTTTACACAAAACAAACACCCCCAAACGGCCATCGTCATTGACACTGTTCGTCCCACCGATGCTCCTAGACCAAGTTCCCTCCTAAGCTCCCCTTGCCCACCTGGGAGGAAGCAAACTGGCAGTCCAAGGGAGGTCGGTGGGGTTTGCCAACGAGCAGAAGACGCCTCATCTGAGCCTGTTGTCCACCAATCCCAGGCTGTGGAAGAACGCCATTGGAAAGGTCTTCGAATGGATGTACATGCACTATCTGCAAGTGATTCAGATTCTCCCGCATCAAAGAAATGCAGTGGCTATTTTGCAAAAGTTTCTAGGTCATTGAAAAGGCCAGGCGCTTCCTTGGATTCAGATTCTCGCCCATCTCGTAAGCGAGCTGCAGAGAGAGAATGTAGCCCTCTCCCTTCTTGTAGTTTTTGGGAGTTGCCAGTGAGAGATTCTCGCTCCCATTCGGGTGCAAAAGTGTGTTCTGACCCCAAAAGTGTGTGTGCCAGTCCAGCTTTTTGGTGCCAAGCGTACGAGTGCCCAGTGTACGATAATGGTGTGCCTAAGCACCAACTTGAAGATTGTTTGGTGTCCGAGTTATCTTCTCTAGAGTGCCCAGTGTCTGAGCGCCCATCGTATGAGCGCACTTCGTCCAAGCGCCCAATGCATGAGCACGCAGTTTCTGCCTTTCCAGTTAGTGGGCACCCGGATTCCGAGTTAGAAGAGCCAGTGCATGACTGCTTGGAGTGTGAATGTCAGATTGCTGAGCGCCCAGGTCCCAAGCACCCATCCTTGGGGTGCCAAGTGTCCAAGACGAATGCAGCCACTTCCAAGGAGTCAGTGCCTGCTTCGACAGCGAGTGGGCGCCCAACGTCTGTTGGTCCAGTCGCTGTGGGCGCCTCTCTCGAAGTCTACCCTACTTCTAATATCTTCATGACCCCGCAAGGATAATTTCCAGTATCTGATGCTTCAAGAGATTTTCCATCTGTTGCTCAAGATCCTTTGTTGGCGCCGCTTCAACTCCAGCTTGATAGTGCTGAGCCTTCTTCAAAAGCCAACTCCGGTAGTGCAAGAGACTGTGAAACCCCCAGGATCACCCACTTTGTCCGTCAAGGAACCTGTAGAAGAGGAGCAACCTGCATCTAATTACTCAGCACTGCTCAGGTTTTTCCTGGTCTGTTGCCCATTGTTCTCTCCAGCCATCCCTTTATCGCCGCGTTCAGCCTTCTTGATGCGACAACCACCAGGTACAGCCAGACTTCCACATATGGTTTTGTCTTCATCGTTGAAGAAAGCTTTTGGCTGCATGGATGCCTGGTTAGTGGAGAAGAGGGAAATCGGGAAGGCGGTGTTCTGTTCGCCTCCCTCTCGTTTGATAAGGCAGAAGTATCTGTTTTACGCAACTGGAGAAGCTCCGTCCTTGGGAGTTTCTGCCTCCTCTCAAGGGGACTTCTCCAGTATCATAGATACTTCTCGTCATTCTGCTTTTTTGTTGGCCAGAATTCTCTTCACAGCCCTGGAATTAGACCATTTGCTTAAAGACATCTTTAAAGTCTTTGAGATCTTTAGTTTTCTGGATTGGACAGAGGAGGCCCTAGCCAAAAAAGTAGAAGAACGTCCCTTCAAGAGAACTCCAATCGGACTGGCTGGGAGTATTGACGTGCACTGGTAGAGCTGTAAGAGATGGAGCACTAGAGCTAGCGACCATCTTCTCAATGTTCACGGCAAAAGGGAGTTACCCCATCACAACGTTTTTCGCTTCATTTTGCCCCCCTGGATAAGAATAGTCTGCTCCCACAGGACACCCTGGAATGGGTTTCAGTGAAGCTACAGAAGAAGTCGACTCAGGACCTCCTCACTCAATCCACCAAAAAAGACTAAGTTCCCCGCACGAGCCACTACTTGTACCACAGCTACTAGAACGTCGTCGCCCTTGCAGCAACAAACAGCCCTTTCAAAGTTCTGGAGGTCGTTTCCAGTCCCGACCTAGAGCCAACCTCCAAACTTCCAGACCAACCAGGAAACCCATTAACAAGCCAGCACCTTGAAAATGAGACGTCCGACCTCCATGTTCCAGTGGGAGCAAGACTTTCCCATTTCTGGACAGAGTGGAAAAAGAACAATGTGGAGCCAGGTGCTGAAAGTATTGAAAGAAGGCTATGCTATACCTTTCAGGGAGAAACCTCCCTTAGTAACCTCTCCCATCAGCTTAACAGCCTACTCAGTAGACTCGAGAGGTTTTCAGCCCTATCTCAAGAAGTGTCAGCCCTACTAGAAAAGAAAGCTGTAGAAGTAGTCAAGGATGTAAGCACGGAGGGGTTGTACAACCGCCTCTTCGTGGTTCCCAATTCATCAGAAGGATGGAAACCTGTCCTGGATGTCAGTGTCCTGAACCCCTTTGCTCAAACAACAAAGTTCAAATGGAGACGAGTCAGTCGGTGTTGTTAGCTATCCAGCAGGGAGACTGGATGGTTACGATCAACATGCAAGATGCTTACTTCTACATTCCAGTTCACCTGGACTCCAGGAAGTATCTGAGATTCGTGTTCCAGGACAGTCTTCCAGTTTCGAGCAGTTTGCTTCGGACTCTCCATGGCCCCTCAAGCTTTTACCCGGGTACTCGCTCCCCTAGCAAAATGGCTACATCTTATGGGGATACATCTCCCTGTGCCTGGACAACTGGCTCCTATGCTCCCCCTCTATATCTTAGTGCAAGGAGGACCTGCAGAAAACTCTTCGTCTTGCTCAAGATTTAGGCCTTTTAATAAACTTTAAGAAGTCACAGCTAGTTCCGACTCAGTCTATTCTATATTTGGGGAAAGTGATAGACTCTCTGAGTTTTTTGGCTTTTCCATCCCAACAGAGGATCCTAAATTGCTGCAGGAAAGTCCAAGACTTCGTAACTCGCCCCTCCTGCTCAACCAATGCATGGATGAGTCTTCTGGGAACCCCCTCTTCTATAGAGAAGTTTGTTCCATTAGGCAGGCTACACACAAGAGTACTGCAATTTTACCTCAAGGCCAATTGGAAAAGGAAGTCATTCCCGAATTCGTTCGTTTTCAACATCACTCCCCAGATAAAAGAGGACCTCCGGTGGTGGCTAGCGGAAGACACATTTGCAACAGGAAGGTCTCTGGCTCCAACGAACCTGACCTAATGTTACACTCAAAACACTTTGGGTCTGGGTTGGGGACCCCTTCTCAATGATATGGAGGTTTCAGGAACATGGTTGCATACCAAAAGAAACCTCCACATCAATGTAAAGGAATTAAAAGTGATTCAACTGGCACTTCAACACTTTGCAAAGCAAACCTTCAACAAGACAGTAGCGGTTCATTCAGATAGCATGACTGCCCTGGCTTATATCAAGAATCAAGGAGGGACCCATTCTTTTACGCTCTATGAAGCGACAAAGGATTTTCTTCTATGGGCAAGGAGCAACGAGACCCAATTAATGGCCCACTTCATTCAGGGCAGGATGAACTGAGTCGTGGCAAACAGGTTCTACTGAAGGAATGGACACTCAATCCACAGGTGTGCACCGACCTGTGGAAGCTGCGGGGAAAGCCGTCAATAGACCTGTTTGCGATGTCAAGGAACCATCGTCTTCCACTGCATTGTTCCCCGGCTCCGGACCTGCAAGCATGGGAAACAGATGCCATGCTGCAGGACTGGTTGAACCTTGACCTTTATGCCTTCCCTCCCTTTAGCATGGTGAGGGAAGTGTTAAAAAAGTTCAACACACATAACATGTCAATGACCTTAGTTGCTCCCTTTTGGCCACACAGAGTGGTTCCCCGATCTGCTGAGCCTTTTGACAGACTTCCCAAGGCTACTTCCTCGGAAGAGAAATCTCAAAAAGCCACACTTCCTCCGATTCCATCAAGGGTTATCCACTCTTGCACTGACATGCTCCAGACTGTCAGGGAGCTTGTCAGAGTGAAAGGATTTTCAAGGAAGGCTGCAGAGGCTATTGCTAAGTGTAGGCAACAATCTTCTTCTGCAGTCTACCAAGCCAAGTGGGCAGTTTTTCGGAAGTGGTGCAGGGAGTGAAATATCTCCTCTTCTCAAACGTCTGTAGCCCAAATTGCAGATTTTCTTTTACATCTTAGAACATCGAAAGGACTCACAACATCTACCATCAAGGGTTACAGAGCAATGTTGAGTTCAATATTTAAACATACAGGAGTAGACATGTCTTCAAACCAAGATATCAGCAATTTAATCAAACATTTGAATACTAGTAAGCAAGCAAAACCCTCGGGAGTCGCTTGGAACTTGGACATGGCCCTCAAATGGCTGTCAGCACCAACGTTTGAACCTTTGGATTCATTGTCACTTTGGAATCTGATGAAGAAGACCTTATCTTGATGGCACTGGCTGCATCCAAGAGAGCCAGCGAGCTTTGTGCCATCGATAAAAGGATAGGTTTCTCACAAGGCAATGCTGTATACTCATTAATTTTGGATTTTTTGGCCAAGAATGAGGACTCAGCTAACCCTTGGCCTCGTTCCTTTTCAATCAAGAGCCTGTCAGAAGTGCTAGGTCCATCTGATCAAGAGAAAGTCCTCTGCCCTGTAAGAGCTGAAAGAACCAAAAACCTTAGAGGTTCGGCCCCTAATCTTTGGTGTTCTGTGAAAAACCCCAGCCGTCCTTTGTCCAAGAATGCATTATCATTCTTTTTAAGATCCGTGATTTCGGAAGCACATTCGGGAGTTCGATGATTTACTGCCCTGGTGTAAAGTAAAGGCTCATGAAATAAGAGTCATGGCGACGTCTTTGGCTTTCAGGCATAACCTGTCTCTCTCTTCAATTTTGCAAGCAACATTTTGGAGGTGCAAGTCAGTGTTTGCCATGTTTTACCTACAGGATATTGAAACGGTGTAAGAAAAAAGTAGTACTTTAGGTCCGTTCTTTGCAGCTGGCATGGTACTGTGGGATGAAGGATAGGAGAAACGCCTTCTTTTCTTCTATCCACTCTCCTTGAATAAGGATAGTTGCACTTCTTGGGAAGTCTGGCAAACACTGAGTCGTGAGTGTCACCAATCTGCATTTTATGGTGGTGTAGGTTAATTTTATCTGGTCTTTGTTGTTCTATTGTACTGCTCCCAGGGCAAGGCATATCCACATATTAATTATGTGACCCTTTTGGAGTGTTAGCTTTGGCAACCTGCGATTAACCTCCTATGTTGCAAAGCACCCACACAAATAGAGGCGACCCTTGGCTCTACCACCACAGCGCTACAGGTCGAGAGGAGCTTCGACCAGAGGCAGTACCCGTCTGCCATTGCTCCCTCACCAGGTAAGGTTACAACAAGCATTTCAAGATGCTAGCTAATTTTTCCCTCTTTCTATTCCAAATTCTTCCCCATATCAAGAGTTTTTTTTGGGGTAGTATATGTCCATTCATCCCACCTCCACTCAATGTGGGATTCAGCTATGTAATTATTTGGTAAGTTACTTATATAAAAATGACATTTTTATTATAAAATAGTTTTATATATACTTACCAAATAATTACATGACTGGAGCCCTCCCTCCTCCCCTCTCATGGACATAGAGCATAAACGAATTGAGCTCTTTAGCTACGTTGTACCTATTCTTCTCCGAAAGTGGGCGGGGCAGCATACCTACACCCAAAACAAAAAAGCGCTACCACAAAATTCAAATTTTGAGCTGCCGCATAAAGTAGAAACTACAGCTATGTAATTATTTTGTAAGTATAAATAAAACTTTATTTTATTATAAAAATGTCATTTTATTTGCAAATTTAATTAAAGTATTTAAGCAAAAGCAATGGTCATGAAATGGAGTGTCTCACACCCCATAAAATGGAGGTCATAACTAGAGGAAATTCAGACTCACAATCAATCGAATTAGTGATTCTACACCAACCAATACTAGTGACTAACACCCTGGTCACCAAACAAAATAAAAAGTTCATAATAATTCTAGACCAAAATAAATGTCACATAGTATGTTAAAAGAACACCACTTCCAAAATATTCGTCCTCACAGGATGAACCCAGAATTCCTGTTAAAGGAAACATAGCATACATTAAAACCAGAAAAAGGATTTTGACAAAGGAAAAATCTATTCCTGGGGAGAGACCTGTGTCACCCGGTGAAATAACCTTTCAGCACTTATTTCTAGGTAAAGCTATTGCTAAATATACCAGAGAAAAGCTAAAAAGCTAAGCCGGAGTTACTACCCCCGGTGTGAGCTCCATGAAATGGAGTCGTGTATGAGAAAGGGTGAGATTGTCACAATCACAGGCCTCCGCCCTGTAAACATTCCCAATGTCAAAAGTCCCACCGAGTGAGGTGCCGTTACAAACCCCCGCACCACTCACGGACTGTAAACAAGCCGGCGTCACCCACATTCCACATTAGCACCCCATCCTGAAATGGTATTTTACCAGGGGGGGAAAAGAAGGAATCATGGGAGGGTCACCAGGTGACACAGGTCTCTCCCCAGAAATAGATTTTTCCTTTGTCAAAATCCTTTTTCTGGGTTTTCCGACCTGTGTCACCCGGTGAAATAATAACAGAGAAAACAAAATACCATCCTGAAACAAAAGGGAGACTTGTAGAGGAAAGTAATAAAACTAAATTTCCACAAGAGTTTTAATTATCCCAGTAGCAAGATGTGGTATTAAGATATAATAATGATATAATAAATATATTTAAATTTAATACAATAATAAAGGGTACATGAATATAAAGTCATCCTTAGATTAATAAGTACATAAAAGTGAAAATTAGGTACTAAACATATACTTAAAACTAAGGTGGGGAAACTATGTCCCACAAGAAAAAACATGTAACAATTAAATTAAACAAAACAATACAAAACAATACATGTAAATGAAGTAAACAATGAGTAGGATAAATTCATGTCATGGTCAGGAGAAGGCTGTGAAGCATGCCTGACCTGGAGATGACCAAAGGGGAATAAATGAGGCAGGTAGGAGGGAGGAGAGTGACTGAGTACGGAAAGAATCATACTGGGGGGGGAACTATGTTCCCTGCCGCCACTGTAGAAAATTTGAGAGCTTCTAGTGATTTCAGGTAGTGGCGTTTAAAAACTACAGGGGATTTCCACCCTGTGTACTTTGACAGATCCTCAAAATTCATATAATGAAAATAGTTAGTGGAGGTGGCCACTGCCCTGATGTCATGCACTTTTGGGACTGAATCTGGGTTTGCATGTTTAATGAAATATAGGATCTGTTGTCTAATGGCTTTCAAAGAAATGGTTCCTCCCCTTCCCTTACAAATAAAGGCCCTGAAGTTATGTGTGAGGTACTGTCTAAGAAGGCTTTCAGGGTAAAGACTGGGCATAAAGACAGGTCCTGTGGGGAGGGGATGATCTTCCAGGGGACCATCTATCCTGAGGATCTTCATTTTTAGCTAGGAACTTAGGGTGAGGAGCTAGTAACACTTCACCTGATGGAAGGAAATCAAGATGATTGGGTTCTCTAGACAAGGCAGCCAGTTCAGAAATTCGAGCACCTGAAGCTAAACTAATTAAAAATAAGGTCTTCCTTAATAAGTTAGTGAAAGAACAGTTATGATTATCTATTTCTGAGGCTAACTTAAGGACATCATTTAAGAACCAGGAAACCGACTGTGGGCGGGTTACTGGTCTCAAACGAGCACAGGCTTTAGGGATAGACGAAAAATAAGAGTCCGTTAAGTTAATCTTAAACCCGTGCAAAAATATCTTTTTCAAGGCTGATTTTGCTGTAGTAATAGTACTAGGGGCCAGACCTTTTTCAAACAATGACCTAAAAAATGAAATGGCTAAGTTAGTGGTCATTACTGTAGCTTCAGATTCTTTTAAAAAGAGTGCCAATTTCTCAACTGCTGAGTCGTATTGTCTAAGAGTGGAATCCCTTTTATCTGATTCTAGGAACAAAGTGTTAACAGGATCGATATTAGCATCCCTTTGAGCAGCAAACTTCATGAAATCCACAAAGCTAGGGCATTCTGAATTCTTGAGGAAGCTGACACAGTCTGAGTTTGTACTATTTGCGTCAGTTTGGGTTGGGAATTTTCAAACACCAAAGCTTCAGCTCTAGAAGAAGTGGAAACCAGTTGCTCTTCAGCCAATTCCTGGAGCTACTAAGGCTACTTGGCCCTTGAATGTCCTGAGTTTGTGAAGGACTTTCAATAACAGGTTTACTGGGGAAAGAGGTAGATTCTTTTCCACTTGTTCCAATCTATGGACATTGCATCTGTGGAGTGAGCTAGAGGGTCCAGGTTGGGAGCCACATAGCAAGGTAGTTTGTGGTTGCACTCTGTTGCAAAGAGGTCTACTTTGGAGACCCGGAACTTGGTTGCAAATCCACCTGAAGGAAGTTTTGTCCAGGGACCATTCCGACTCCAGCGGAGTTGTCCTGGACAGGGAATCTGCAATGACATTCGGACCCCTGCAAGGTGGGTAGCAGACAGATGCCACTGGTGTTTGTTTGCTAGAGAAAATATTGCTATCATAACTTGATTGATCCGACTCGACTTGGAACCTCCTCTGTTCAGACAGTGCACTACTACTGCGCTGTCGAGAACCAATCTTATATGAATCCGATTGTTCGGGCGCAGTTTCTTCAGGGTTAGAAAGACTGCCATAGCTTCCAGAACATTGATATGAAACTGGCGGAACATGGTAGACCAAGTCCCTTGCACCTTCTTGTGTTGTGAGTATCCTCCCCACCCGCTTAGGGAAGCGTCGGTGTGAATCACTAGGGATGGCGGAGGGAACTGAAGGGGCACTGACTTCGATAAACTCTTGACGGACGTCCAAGGCCGGAGTCTCTTCTTCAGAATCGGTGGAATCAGAGATACTTTGTCTCTGAACCTGACATTGGCTCAGCTCCGCCATACCCTGTTTACATCCTTCAGTTTGGACTTCAAAAGAAGATCCGTCACTGAAGCAAACTGAAGAGAACCTAAGACTCTTTCTTGGGCAATGACGGGAAGCTTTCTTGTTCTTGAGAAATTGCCTGGTTGCTTTCGCTATTTCTCTCCGCTTGACCGGCGGAAGGGATAGTCTGTGTGTACCGAGGTCCCACTGGATTCCTAACCATTGAAAGCGATTCTCCGAACTAGGCGGGATTTCTCCTGTTTATCTGAAAGCCCAGTGATTCCAGAAAGCCGATTACTATGGCTGTTGCTCTCCGGCATTCGTCGACGTTGGACGCCCAAACGATCCAATCGTCTAAGTATGCGGCTAGCATGATCCCTTGAGACCGGAGTTGTTGAACTGCCGTATCCGCCAGTATGGTGAAGATTCTGGGGGCTATGTTGAGACCGAATGGCATGACTCTGAATGAGTATGCTTGATTTCCTAGTCTGAACCCCAGACAAGGAGAGAACCTTCTCGCAATCGGGACGTGATAATAGGCGTCTGAAAGATCTATAGAGGTGGTTACGGCTCCACGGGGAAGTAGGGTCCGAACCTGCGAGATTGTAAGCATTCAAAACTTGTCGCATTGAATGTAGGAATTTAGACGGGAGAAGTCTAGAATTACTCTTCGTTGACTGGAACCTTTCTTTGGAACGCTGAATAGTCTGCCCTGAAATTTCAGATGCCTCGCTTTCTTTATTGCCCTCTTTATTAACAGATCTTTCACAAAGTCCTTCAGAGCCTTGGAGGGTGATTGATGGAACCTGATCGGGGGAGGACTTTTGATCCAACTCCACCCCAACCCTTTGGAGACTATGCTCTGGGCCCAGGGACTGAAGCTCCACTGGTCCCGAAAACGATACAACCTCCCGCCTACCTGAGATATCTCACTGTGCGGGAGAGGGCCTGCCTCCTCTAGATCCCCTGCTGCCCCCCCTTCCTTTGGAGGAGGAGCGGGATGAACCTCTACCTCTGAAGTACCCTCTAGCTCGTTCCTTTTGCATTTTGGATTGACCGAAATGCTCCCTGGCTTTCGTAAGAGGCATTATAAGCAGGGAAGGATACGTAAGAAGGGGCAGTGAGAGGTTGATGGGCTGGTTGAACCAGCACATACTGAGGTTGGGGCTGAGGTTGGGAGGTTGAGGGATGTCCAGGGCCGGGGACCTGGACAGCCTGCAGTACTGTCTGAGTCGGGAGCCGCTTGAATTTCTTGAACTTCTTCCCTGTTTAGGGTGAGTTCGGCGGGCTCTGATTGCTTCCTCTTGGAGGACAAACCCCAAAGGGAGCGGAGACTCTGGTTGGCCCTAGTTGCCTCTGCTAGGACTGCGTCAACATCTTCCTGAGGGAACAGGTTAGCTCCCCAGATGGAGCTTTTTATGAGCCTGTTAGGCTCATGACGGATGGAAGCTGCCGAAAAGATGTGCTTCCGGCAGTTCAATCGGGCCTTTACGAAATCATAGAGGTCCTGTTGGAAACTTCCCAGGAGAGATTTCGTCAACACCTGGAAAAGAGGATCCTCGCAGTATACCACTGACGTCGCCTCTGCCAAAGTCAACGAGTTTAAGGACCTACTAAGTCTGTCCTTAGCGTCTGCTTCGGCCTTCAGGAGCGACTCTGGGATTCTGGGAGTTGCTCACTAAAGAGGTTAGAGGCGCAGTCAGGGTCCAGCCGGGTAACCGTAAAGGTATCCGGGGTTGCCGCCCAATACTGGGAATCTCCGGGTAAGACCAGCGATGTGGGATCTATCTCCCGGAGATGAGGAACTGGTTTGCCCTCCACGCAAGCTTGGTTGGTGAGGGAGGCGACTTTAGAGGTGCATGGAGTGGGGAGGGCTTCCCCCAGAGAGAACATGGTAAATGCACCTTTTGCCGGAGTGAGCTTTGTATTCTCCGCCTGCCACTCCGACAAGGTCCGTAGTAGGGCTGATTGGGCCTGGTCCCTCGGGAAGATGACCGTCTCCTTTGGGACCTTATCGGACCGGATCCAAGCCTCCTCCGTAAGCCTGGCATAACCTGCGTAAGGAGATTTCAGGTTGGGAGGGAAGAATTCCAGTTCTTCCAACCTGCGAGTGCCTAAGCCCTCAATAGTGAGGGTACCCTCATGTTGGGGAGCAAAGAGGGTCAGGCACCAGGGGTTCCCTTTATCGAAAGGGGGCAGGTTGGAGGTATCTGGGACGGAGAAGGGTTTGTTGGCCGCTCCGCCACTCATGAACCCGGAGATCAGAGTCCTCTGTGACTTCACCTCCTCTGATAAGGAGAGCATCGAAGCGTTTGAAGAAGACAGCTGATTCGAGAATTGCGACAGCTTGTCGTCAACTCTCTTGTCAAACTGCTTCATAAGAAGCTCAGCAAACGCTTCCGCGTCAAAGGAAGGAGGGGTGGGGGTCTCCTTACTATGCTTTGACTGTGCTCCCTTCCCAGAAGTAGAGGCCTTGCTCGTAGACGGCACGGGGCTAGGGGGCCGTGACGTCTTCGAGGGAACCTCGGAGCGGACCTTCTGGGATTTCAAGGTCTTTTTCTTAACAGATTTCACCTTAGGGACGGTAGACCTTGCACCGTCCATAGGGCAAGAGGATTTCACAAATCCTCTGAAGGAAGAAGCAGTAGAAGAAGGAGAACTGAATAAAAGATCACCTGCCTCACTTACCCCCTTACCTGGCTGTTCCAAGTCCACGTTCATGGGTTCTAGGTTGAGGTTGAGGTTGAGGGCCGCAACGTCTTCCGCCACAATACCGCATGCAGCGACTTCTTCTTGGGAGGGCTGCGTCATCTCCCGGATCCCAGCGATTAAGGGGGCGGCTATCTCATCCGCAACAGAAGCCGAGATCCAGGCGCTGGGGAAGAGAACGTTGCAAACTTCCTTGCAGAGGCTGTAGGGTTTCCCTGCCCCGACGTTCCTCCCGAAGCCGCCGACCCAGGACTTAAGGGTCGATAAAGCGGAGAACCGGGAGCTGCGATCAATCTGAAAAGGGGGAAAGGAAGACAGGTGACTGGGCCTCCTAAAAGGAGAATATGTTACAATTATCCATCAAAAACAAAACTGAGGATAAACGTGAATCGGGAAGATTTTCTTACCGACTCATCCAGAACCTGCTCGTATAGAGCGTAGCACACTTCACAACCATCCGGGTGCCAAACAGTCAGGTCCCCCACGTGGACTGCGCAGCTGGAGTGGGACCTGCAGACTTCATGCCCGCTGGCCTGGTTCAGCACAGCGGTGCACCCCTGCTCCTGACAACGCACCATCTGTAAGTTGAACGATAAATGAGTATGCTAATAAGACTGCCGGAGTAGTTTGCCGGAGTAGTGTCTTAGAATAGTAGTTACCCAAGTAGGTCCCGCCGGAGTTAACTGGGGGAAAAAGGGGGCTACTGGAACGACATGATTAACTACCTAGAGGGACCGCCGGAGTTAATCCGGAGCGACGGGAAAGGTCCCAAAAGGATAGTTAAACACATTAAATAATAATAAATGAACACACACATACACACACCTATATATACAAAACTATATCCGGACAGGACCCGCCGGAGTAAACCGGGAAGTTAAAGGGGCCTATAGGATATGTAATAACTCCTCATGGGGCTGCCGGAGTTAATCCGGAGCCAAGGGAAGATATCAATAAGTAAAAAACGTATAAAATATGTGTATATATGTGAAGTGAACAAAAACATCTGCGACTAGGGAAAGATAACTATAAGGTATACTTTTCCCACTTGGGGCCGGAGAGAGTCTTGTACCTAAAAACGGTGACGGCGGAGGAGGTGTAGTGAACACCGTCCGACCAAACACCGTCCCCACCGGAGTAGGGGAAACAAGAACATCCGGCCACCAAGCAGAGAAAAAACACCAAGATAAATACCTGGTGGAGAGAGGATACTGGAAAAGGGTGTACATGAAGAGGACAAATATGAGTGTTGTACCGTGTGAACGACAGAAGACAGTCAGGTGGGACACTCCAACTGGCAACTTGAACACCATCTCCCCACCCGAGGTGTCTCGGATGGGAAAAGACGCGTACTGACACAAGAAAGGGAGGGGATTATAATAGGCTATGAGTGTGGGACTCTGGTAGCGACCAGGGAGTGGGTAGGCACACCCCGGGCGCCATGAGAACCTACTCCCTCTCTAAGATCGGACGAACATGTACGAACGATACTGAGAGAGAGGAAGAAAGGGAACACTCAAAGACAAAGCAAAGAAAGGGATGGGAAACAGGGGTGTGAGAGCACCCCCGGTCCCCTACTGTAGTCTCGAAAGGAATGACCGGATAAGGTCAGGTGACGAGAGAACAGCCAATCAATGCAGAGGGAGGGGATATAGGCTATGGCGAAAGGAAAGGATAAATCTCGGCCTTGGTAAGATAACATATAAATGAAAGCTAACCAAGGGTGGGAGAGGGAGAGGGGGAAAAGGCGATAGGCGAGAGAGTGTGTTAGGAGGGGTAAAACATGAAGTGGAGAATAACCCGAAGATGTGGCTCGGAAGGAGAAGGCAACACGAGGGACCCTCGTTATTCCAGCTTAACTATTTAGTACTGTAAAGACTAAACGGAAAGGCCGAAATAGGGAGAGGGAAAAGCGTCAGCCCAACTCACCAACCAACACCACACAAAGGGAAGCTAACATGAATCCCCCCACACACAGAGCCCTCTCCTAGCCAGTAGAAGACTGCCAAGCCATAGCCTAGGCTAGCCTTACTCAGCTGGGGACTGAGGAAGGAAACCCAGGAGAAGTATCTACTCCACCAACTTACAGTAACTTAGCCTAGGCAAAATGAAATGATCTAAATAATCATAAGCGCATGTAGAAAGGAAGACCAAGCCTCACGCGACATGAACGCGGAGGGAAAATGGCCGACCTTCCAAACAAAAATTTTTCAAATAATATCTGTAAATATCAAAGACATCCGTGCGCTTGGCATAAAATAAGCAAAATAAGCATAAACGTACCATCTCAAACAAAACATCCCAACCCTGGAGGAAGTAATGTCCAAATTATAACGTGTATAACAAGGGATAAAGGCGGATAGGCCCGAGGGGGAAACTCGAAGCCTAAACGACAATAATAGGGACTTCCCCCAGAGAAGGGTGATAAAATATATAAAACCCAATTGAATATATATATAATAATAAACAAAAGGGTACAAAGGAAAAGGGGGACGGGGAATAAGCCCCGACCTAGTCCCGAGCCGACATAAGGTCACATGGCGTCGGGCGGTGGGAATGAGACTGACAATAAATCCTCCTAATTATTTAACTAGGGGGAAATAAAACATCTCAACCACCCAAAATAATACATAGAGATGGTACTCAACTTAGGTGAGGAATCCAATGAAGATGCCACTGCTTGAGAAATCAACAAAAGTGCACATGATGAGAAGCACAACAATAGCGAACGCGTGCTAAAAGTGGAATGTGGGTGACGCCGGCTTGTTTACAGTCCGCAGAGGAGTGGTGAAAGGGTATGTAACGGCACCTCACTCTGTAGGACTTTTGACATTGGGAAGGTTTACAGGGCGGAGGCCTGTGATTGTGACAATCTCACCCTTTCTCATACACGACTCCATACCATGGAGCTCGCACGAGGGGGTAGTAACTCCGGCTTAGCTTTTAGCTTTTCTCTGGTATATTTAGCAATAGCTTTACCTTGAAATAAGTGCTGAAAGGTTATTTCACTGGCTGACACAGGTCAAGAAACCCAGAAATACTATCTGCTTCTTCAGAAAATTACACTTAGCTAAATTTATCTTCAAACCCGCTAACCTAAGCCTCCTGAAAACCTCCCTAAGAACTTCTTAATGTTTCTCTACAGAATCTGTGGCAACTAATATATCATCCATATAAATGTATACAGGCAGTCCCCGGTTTGCGACGGGTCCGGCTTACGACGTTCCGAGGTTACGACGCTTTTCATCAAATATATTCATCAAAAATTATTTCCCGGTTTACAATGCATGTTCCAGGGTTACAACGCGTCATACGCCGATCCAACGGAAGAAATATGGCTCCAAAATGGCAGAATAATAAACATTTTTACGTTTTTTTGATGAAAAACTCAATAAAAATGCAGTTTACATCGTTTTCAATACACCCAAAGCATTAAAAGTAAAGTTTTCTTAGGATTTTTTATGATTTACGATGATTTTTCGGTTTACGACACGGCGTAAAAATGGAACCCCTGTCGTAAACCGGGGACTGCCTGTATATGGATTTCCCTAACAAACCATTCAAAACTGTATTCAATGCCTAGTGAATGTCATAGGACTACCTGATAAACCAAATGGCATCTGCATGAACTCATAATGCCCCTTCGGCAAAGAGAAAGCCCTGTACTCTCGACTCTCCTCACTAAGCGGTACTTGCAGGTGCCCTTGCATCAGATCAACTGAAGATTAAATATTCTTGACCCCAATCTCAACAAATAAATCTGGCAAACATGCCATAGGGTAACTATCAGGAGTGGTTTTCTCATTCAACTTCCTAAAGTCCATACAAATTCGGACTGAACCATCCTTCTTAGGCACCGCTAACAATGGGAAATTAAAAGGCGAGGAACTGGGCCTGACAATGCCCTCATCCTCCCACTTCTTTACCTCTTGCTCTACCTGTTCTCTAATCTTAAAAGGAATCCTATATGAAGGAACAAAAATAGGCTTAGTCTTAGCCTCCAAATGAACCTTGTGTTCTAACACATTTGTTAACCCTAACTTATCCCCTTTAAGTGCGACTATGTCCGCAAACTCAGTCAGAACATCTTCTACACCCCCAACATATTCTTTATAATCAGCATTGACTAAATGATCCCTAAAAACCTGCCTCCTAGCCTCTAGATCTGCTACTGAAAAACTACAAAAATCCCTGACAATAGCAACTGAATTATCCTCATCAACCCAGTTAACAAAGTCGATTGCATAAGCACCCTTCTGATAATTCCGAACTGAATCATTACAGTTTGGCAATTCCACGCAAGTATCCCCTGAACTCGATACCATGTTTATAGAACCCATACATGCTACCCCCTTTAGCCTTTTGCTACACTCATCCACACACACCTGTCTGGATTTACCCACACACGCACCTGTCTGGATTTATGCACTCCTTTCACTCAAACTTTCACTATAACAACCATACCAGGACCAAGAACCACATCATCTGACAAAACCCCCTTATAACACTTCTTACCCATTGACACATGTTCAGCATCCACCCGCAAATTCTCATGTACACCCAATCCATTACCATCATCCACTACACTCACATCCATCCCCTTGTAAGGCACAAAAACACCAGGTATTCCAACAGTTATAGCACATATCCCTATATGAACCAAGATTTTGCATTTCCGACATGCTGGATGACCCAGTAACAAAGCATTCCCCAAAGCAGTCCCTCATTTAACCAAAAATGGTTCTGTAAAAGTTCTACCCCCAAGAGATAAATCCACATCTACCAGTAACCTATTTGCTTGAACATCACACACACTGTTTCTTTAGCAGGCCTCAAAGAACAATTGGAAAACATCGATCGAAACAACTCGTATGATTCATCAAATTAATAGAGGTGCCTGTATTAATTAAAATACTTACACTAACCCCATACACAGACCCTTTTACCACTGGCTTCGCCTCTGAGGGTTCCCCCAGAAGTCCTATATCACAAGAAACACCCATCCAGTTTTCCTTTATAACTGATCGGTCTTTCGGCAATGCTTGCCGATCACAAGATCCCCTTGAAAACGCCCCTTGAGTTATTTTATTACCCGAGCTACCAAAATCCTGAAATGTAGGCCTACCATTATACTGTCTCAAAGACGGACAAGACCATCAAGGATGGCCATAACTCCTACAACCGCCACAATATTTAACATGGCAAAATCTCTTAATGTGTCCCTGCACATTACAAATAAAACAACAAACCTGTGGGGCATGAGAACTTAACCTAACCATCGACCTCTGGCTATTCTGAATTTCAATAAAACCCTTCAAACTGCGGACTGAATCTCCGAGCCCTACGCAACCATATGCTGACCTACAGAATCTCTGATCACTATCTCTTCTAGCCATTTTTGCAGCTTTCCTCTTTTTAAGTAAATCCGTTAACTCACTCTTGGCTGATCACAAATACAAAATTTCCCAAGTCGTGCGAAAGGAAACCCCTTAAAGGAAAAACACAAGGAAAAAAAAAGACAATTCTCCCTGAAAAATTCCCACACAGGAAGAAACCCACAATTCCCTTGACTCTAACAATTAATCCCCAAAAATCAAAAGAAAGTACTAATTAAACCTACAATTAAATCCAAAATCCCATGGGGGAAAAAAAAGGCGGGCCGAGCACACAGCTGACCGCAAAGTAGGTCAAGATGAACATCGAGTCTCCAAGGAAAAAAAAAAAAAAAAAAAAAAAAGAGTCCACCCTCAAATAAAGAGAACGAAGGTCTATCCTCATGTAAAGAAAATGAGACTTGAGCAGACAGAAGAGAGAGAGAGAGAGAGAGAGAGAGAGAGAGAGAGAGAATTCGTTCCCCTCCCCTCAGTGCAATATCTCCCCCACTATCTTCCCCAACACATCCATGATCTGCCGAAGCATGCACAAAAGAAAAAAAAAAATGAGCGCAAAACCTTGGAGACGAGTCCGCCTTTCCAGTCGTCAAGGCAAAAATTGCAGAGTAAGCTTACAGAAACAGCTTCCACCTTTGCATACACAGATGTATGTACCCAAAATAAAACACGTACGTATGTAACTGTAAAAAAAAAGTTTAAAATCAAGAAATGCACACACACTCGCATAAGAAATGTTTACTCACAGTAACCCAACAACTGTCATATAAATTATAAAATATAGTCAAAGTCCCCAGAGTAAATACAAGAATTAAATAATCCCCTTATTAAACCTTAAACGCCGATGCGAACAGCCAATTGCTAAAAAAAACAAAACACATAAGCCTCGCCCAAAATTCACATGCCCTTCATAGAAGATGGCCAAGAAGGCGAGAAACTCCGCCCAAACTAATGAAGTCGCCGACACGTCACTCAGGGGATGGCGTCACTACCGCCAACGCCCGATATCAGTTGCAGTGCTATAAAAAAAAAACAATATTCCACCTGGCCCCCTTAACCCTTAAACGCCGAGCCTCTATTTACAAAAACGTCTCCCGTATGCCGGCGGCGTTCAGGAGCTAGCGCCAAAGTGGAAAAAAAGTTTTTTTTTAAAAATCACAGCACGCTTAGTTTTCAAGATTAAGAGTTCATTTTTGGCTCCTTTTTTTCTCATTGCCTGAAGTTTAGTATGCAACCATCAGAAATGAAAATAAATATCATTATCATATATAAATATTGGAATATATGACAGCGAAAAAAAAACTCATCTATAATTGTATACAAATCGCGCTGTAAGCAAAACGGTTAAAGGTAATGAGTTACTTTTTTTTAGTTGTATTGTATACTAAATTGCGATGATTTTGGTATATAACAGATTGTAAAACGATTAAAGCAACACAGAGAAAATATTATCACAAAATGATGCATGAATTCGTAACGGCCGGATGTAAAAAAAAGTTTTTTCAAAAATTCACCATAAATCGAAATATTGTGCTAGAGACTTCCCAATTGTTTCAAAATGAAGGAAATTGATTGAATATTACTAAACTGTAAGTTTTTTAGCTTACAATTGCATTTTTTTTACCATTTCGATCGAGTTAAAGTTGACCGAAGGTTGATTTTTTTCTATTTATCGTTATTTATATGAAAATATTTCAAAAATGGTAAAAGCTAAAAGCAAACACTCGCCAAAGTTCTGCAAAACACGGATGCGTCAAGATATCGCTCTCCGACGATGCGCTGCTGATGCTTTCTGGTGCGAGAAGGAAGAAATTCGCGCATGCGCGTCTGGGTGACACTTATAAACAAAACAACAGCGTGATCCGTGAACTCCCAGCATCCCTCAAGGCGCGTGATTTAAAACCTTTCGCAAACTAGGCCTACAATTATTTTTCCACGAATATTTAAAAAAACCATTTTTAGTCAACGTACCATATGTCCACTTGGCACCCAACAGACAATTTTAGTCGACGTATGTCCAGTAGGCGTTTAAGGGTTAACCGGTTTGTTCCCTTCAAATCTGACACTAAAATTAACAATAAAAAAATGATAACACTTACCTACGCCCCTGCTTGACAGCCACGGTGCGAAATCCTTCCATCAAAGAAAGAGAGAGAAAAAAACAGAAATATACTTGTGCATTTTCGCATGTTTTACCACACACAAACGGTCAAGATGCCGCAATTAAACTCAAAGCACACACTATCCTCTTCCCCAAACATTCCCCAGTATGACCCAGTCAAGATGCCGCAATTAAACTCAACGCACACACTATCCTCTTCCCCAAACATTCCCCAGTATGAACCAAAGTCCAGAAATATCTATAAACACACCAAAACCTTGTGCTCCATGACACATCATTAAACACACACAGACACCCGCTCTTGAGAAAGACTGAGCAGAGTGCCTTTCACAACACCTCCCTAAACCGAATTGCTGAACGATCAAATCCTATTCTGAGATGCCATTACACCAGTATAATAACTACTAAAAAGATATGTATCTTAGGAAGCGTAACCTGTAACCTTCGACTATCTATTCCTGCCTATTACTGCTGCCACCACCAACTGTTATGCCCTACACCAAGGTCAAATAGAGTCATAATCTCCTACATCTGTTTTAAGAACAGTGTCATATCATCTTACATCTCTAAGATTCTCTGGTAGCAATGGCCAGCATTGGGTCAGCACATTCTTTCTCTCTCCCTGACTCCTCTCACTGTATCTATCCTCAAACAAAGGTCTACTGGAATAAAATGCTGAGATACAAAACTACACTTTATTTGCAAATTTAACGAAAGTATTTCAGCAAAAGCAATGGTCATGAAATAGAGTGTCTCACACTCCATAAAAATGGAAGTCATACCTAGAGGAAACTCAGACTCACAATCAATCGAATCAGTGATTCTAGACCAACCAATACTAGTGACTAACACCCTGGTCACCAAACAAAATAAAAAAGTTCATAATTATTCTAGACCAAAATAAATGTCATATAGTATGTTAAAAGAACACCACTTCCAAAATATTTGTCCTAACAGGACGAACCCAGGATTCCTGTTAACCCTTAAACGCCGAGCTTCTATTTACAAAAGTGTCTCCCGTATGCTGGCGGAGTTCGGGAGTTAGCGCCGAAGTGGAAAAAAATTTTTTTTTCAAAAAATCACGGCACGCTTAGTTTTTAAGATTTAGAGTTTATTTTCGGCTCCTTTTTTTGTCACTGCCTGAAGTTTAGTAAGCAACAATCAGAAATGAAAAAAAATATCATTATCATATATAAATATTGAAATATATGACAGCATGAAAAAAATGTCATATATAATTGTATACAAATGGCGCTGTGAGCAAAACGGTTAAAGCTAATGAGTTATTTTTTTTTCTTTGCATTGTACACTCAATTGCGATGATTTTGGTATATAACAAATTGTAAAACGATCAAAGCAACACAGAGAAAATATTATCACAAAATGGTGCATGAATTCGTAACGTGCGGACATAAAAAAAGTTTTTTTCAAAAATTCACCATAAATCGAAATATTGTGCTAGAGACTTCCAATTTGTTGCAAAATGAAGGTAATTGATTGAATATTACTAGACTGTAAGTGTTTTAGCTTACAATTGCAGTTTTCGACCATTTCGGTCGAGTTAAAGTTGACTGAAGGTCGAATTTATTCGATTTATCGTGATTTATTTGAAAATATTTTAACACTGATAAAAGCTACAACCATGAGTTATTTTTTGTTGTATTCTACATGAAATTGTGCATATTTTCATACATAAAACTTTATGTAACGACTAATATAAAACGGTGCAAACATTACGACAATGTGACAAAAGAATTTTTGAGATGTTCGGCTGAGTTACCGCGCGCGGACATAAGGAACAATTTTTTTTTTTCAAAAACTCACCATAAATCGAAATATTGTGCTAGAGACTTCCAATCTGTTGCAAAATGAAGGAAAATGATTGAATATTACTAGAATGTAAGAGTTTTAGCTTACAATTGCGTTTTTCGACCATTTCGGTCGAGTCAAAGTTGATCAAAGGTTGAAATTTTGGCACTTATCGTGATTTATATGAAAATATTTCCAAACTGATAAAAGCTACAACCATAGGTTGTTTTTTGTTGTATTTTACATGAAATTGTGCACATTTTCATATATAAAACTTTATGTAACGGCTAATATAAAACAGTGCAAAAATTACAACAAAATGACGAAAGAACTTCTGAAATTTTCGGCCAAGTTACCGCGCGGACGTAAGGAAAAAGTTTTTTTTCAAAAATTCACCATAAATCGAAATATTGTGCTAGAGACTTCCAATTTGTTGCAAAATGAAGGTAAATGATTGAATATTACTAGAATGTAAGAGTTTTAGCTTACAATTGCGTTTTTTGTCCATTTCGGTCGAGTCAAAGTTGACCGAAGGTTGAAATTTTTTGTAGTTGGAGTACGGTACATCCACTCGTCACCCGACAGACAATTTTAGTCGACTTACGATACGTCCAGTCGGTGTTTAAGGGTTAAAAGAAACATAGCATATATTAAAACCTTAAATGGTGTATAAAAAATGGACAATTAAAACAGAAAAAACACAATGGAGAACAGAGGGGTTTCACTGCAATGTAAAATTGGTATTCCACATAATGTCTGAAAAACATGTGTGTTAATGAGTTATCTTACATTCTATGACCGTGGAAACCTTTCCTCACAGTGGTTGTTCTTATACACTAACGCAGCTCAAAGAGCGAATCACACCAACTGCAAATCAAAGAGAATACCCATTGTATGGTTCCTCTATAAATACACATTAGAGAGTGCACATATGCACACACTCACTTAATAACCCCTCCCTTGAAGCATGACGACACCGTTGGGTTCAATGTTCGAAGAACTCTGCCTTTAGAATCCACAGATATCATGAAGCTTCCATCAATCTGTAATGTTATCCCCATGCATCTTGGCCATGATCAGAAGGCACAAATGAATGCTTCAGATACCTGCTGTATCTAACCGGGGAAAACACCAACGTCAACATAGAGGCCACTGGCACCGGACACACCTTTTTCACAGGCCAGCAGTTAGTCAGCTTTATGTCTTAATTCATCTTTAGATATCTATCTATCTATCTATCTATCTATCTATCTATCTATCTATCTATCTATCTATCTATCTATCTATCTATCTATCTATATATATATATATATATATATATATATATATATATATATATATATATATATATATATATATATATATATATATATATGTATTCACGGGGGATACGTTCCAGACCCCCGCAAATAGGTCAAATCCGCGAATGCTTACACCGCCCCTCTAAAAATGCTTATACCTGTCCACCATGAAGGGTCAAACACCAAAGTATGCCTAAAAATACCAGCCTACATCAAATATACATTAAACTATTACCTTATTACTGTATTAATCTTTGAAATGATACTATTAATATAATTTCCAAGCCATCTTAAACATTTTATCATTACATTTATACGTACGTAGTGTATGGCTTACAGCTGTAGGTGAAAATAATCCAGTCCCCCCTACATATTCAGCCACACACACATTTTCTTTTATACAGTTATAAGCCACCCCATTTTCTTTTCGGGGGGAACCATTGATATTTACATATATATACAGTGTGTAATTCACAAAAAGAGAGACAAAAAATAAAAAAACTTATGCACATTTTTAAAAATTTAATACTACGTATATTTGTACCTGTCTTCCATGAAAGGTCAAACACCAAAGTACTGTATGCCTAAAAATACCAGCCTATATCAAATATACATTAAAATATTACCTTATTACTGTATTAATCTTTGAAATGATACTATTAATATAATTTCCAAGCCATCTTAAACATTTTATCGTTACATTTATACATACGTACTGTATGGCTTACATCTGTGGGTGAAAATAATCCAGTCCCCCCTACATATTCACCCACGCACATTTTCTTTCATACAGTTACACGCCATCCCATTTTCTTTTCGGGGGGGAACATTGGTATTTATGTATATGTAATTCACAAAAAGAGAGAGACAAAAAATAAAAAAAATTTATGCACATTTTAAAAAATTTAATACTACTTATATATTAAGATTACTACATACGTAAATCATACGGGTACTCACCAGCGATGAATGTTGATTAAAGATGATGATGATGTATGACTGCACAGCAAAGCAGAGGCGTTACAACTCATCTGAGGTGCCTCTTCACCTTCAGGAGGCGCTTCAGGAAGCACTTCTTCAGTTGATTTGGGAGGCACTTCTTCAGGCGATTCGAGAGGCACTACTTCAGGCGATTGGGGAGGCACTTCTTCAGGCGATTTGAGAGGCACTACTTCGGGTGATTTGGGAGGCTTTGGAGGGGCCTTCTTCGTCCGTTTGATGAACATGGTGATAGGCAGCTGCTGTCGCTGCTTTTTCATGGCGGTGAGGGTTTGAGTATAGGGCTCCCATGCTGAATCAAGGATGTCTGAAAACTTTAAGGAGTGTTCCATAAAAGGATCCCATGCGTATCCTTAATCATTCTCTTAATGTGGGACAGACATTCCAGAGTCGGGCCACCCTCCTCTTCCTCCTGCTCCTCCCCTGAACCTGGCGTATCTTCTTCCTCACTGGCAGACTTTGTCAGCTCTTCCAAATCCTGGTCCATCAGGGGGTCAGAGTGAGCATCAATAACGGTACCAATTTCATCCTCGGTGATGTCCTCGAAGCCTTCCCCACCTAGAATCCTCGCCAACTGGACAGCCTTATTAATGGCTGAATGTTGAATTTCTTCAGGAGAGAAGCCCCTGTGATCATGAACCCACTCCGGCCACAACTTGTTCCAGCATGCATTCAGGGTCTCCTTCTTCATGTCATTCAGTGATCGGCTGATGATGCTCAGACATGTGGCAATCGTGAATTTACGCCAATACTCTTTCAGCGTAAATTCACTGTCACTGTCCATTGCATTTACAAGGTGCTGGAGTGAGTTCCCGGTACAGAGTGCCTTGAAGGCACGAATCACGCCCTGGTCCATAGGCTGGAGGAGAGAGGTGGTGTTGGGAGGGAGGAACTCAAACTGGACTCCCTTGTAAGAAAAATCGAGAGGGTGACCACCAGCATTATCCATAATCAGCAACACCTTGAACTCCATGGCCAAGTCGTTCAGGTATTGCCTAACTTGAGGGATGAAGCTCTGATGGAACCAGTACTCTGTGAGGACTTTGACGATTCAGGCCTTAGGGTTATGCATCCAGAATACAGGAAGCAATGCCTTGTTCTTATTCTTGAGGGCCCTGGGGTTTGCAGCCTTGTAAATGAGGCCTGGTTTAAGCTTGAAACCAGCTGCATTCCCACACATGATGAAGGTAACTCCATCCTTCTGGGCCTTGAATCCGGAGGCTTTAGCTTCGTCCTTCATAAGGTATGTCCGGGAAGGCATCTTCTTCCAGAACAGGCCAGTCTCATCCATACTGAACACCTGTTCTGGATGGTAGCCCTTCTCTTCGATGATCTTCTTGACTGCCTCCGGATATTTCACGGCTGCTTCAATGTCTGCAGACGCTGATTCCCCATGCAGAGTAACAGACTTTAGGTGGAACCGCTTTTGAAATTGGTGGAACCACCCCTTGCTGGCCTGGAAACTTGAGACGCTGATGATGGTCCTGCTTGGGGCTCTTCCCCCTCTTCTTCTTCTGCTGGTTCATCAAAGCCTAAAAATTCTAATTCGCCTTCTTCAACGCCTTCCTCTGCCTATACTATGTCGTCGTCTTCCTTAGCAGTTGATAACTGCTGGTAGAGTTGTCGCGCTTTCTTGCGAATGATGTTGGAGTCGAGGGGCACGTTTTTCTTCCGGCAGTCCTTTATCCAGATTGCCAGAGCAGATTCCACTTTCACAATTGTTTTATCCTGCACTGTCACAACTGTCTTTGCATGACCGAAGTAGCTCATACTCACAGACTTGCGTATCTCCGCCTCTTTCTTCTTGATATATCTCACTGTGCTCTCATTAACACTGAAATGGCGGCCAACCACGGCAAAACTTTTGCCCTCCTTTAACATGTCAAGAAGTTTCACCTTCTCCTCGAGTTTCATAACAGTCTTCTTTCTTTTCGACTCTTTTCCAGAAGGCTTAAAAGGAGCAGGGCGTTTTTTAGGAGGCATTTTAGGGTCGAATACTGCTGATGCACAAAGATAAAAAATCACAACGGACAGATGCACGGTTTCACACGGTAAGATGCTGCGAACTATACGCACAATCTGAGGAGGATGCCGTGGAGCGGTCTCCCAGAATTCCGTGTTCGCGAGTTGGTTGTGAATGTTCAGCCAATGAGCGCCAAGGAAAATGAATGGTGCTTCTGGATTGGCTGCTTTGCAGATGACAGCCAATAGTATGTCGAGTATCACTGGTCCTGGGTACACAGCGTCCAGCATTGCGATTTCTTTATATTTGCAGAGAGGTGGCTTGGGTGAAGCACTTTTAAGAAAAACAAATATATGTTATTGAAATTTTGCCGTGTTTACGTTAATATATTACAGTACTGTAATACTTGAAAATTAGTAAATCGTTTTTCAACTTACAAAATGTACTTACAGTAGTCACTAATATATACTTAGTACATACATGAAAATGCTACGTGCCGCAGATGTAAACATACATGCCCTGCAGTATTCCTGTTGTCTTACGCATTTTAGATATGCTCTACGTACTGCCCGTAGTACTGTACTGTACTGTGTATCATCCTAAAACACTTTTTGTATGTAATATTTAAAAATCATCCTACAACAAAACATTTTATAAAATGTACCTACTGTATGCGCAGAAGATCAGTGTTAGTATATGTACGCACAACCAGTAGTACCATGCGTATACCATAGCTCCAAATTATCAGCAAATGACCCAATATAACCCGTTTTATTGCTATCTCATGTTTGTGTGTTTTGCGTGTACAGTACTATGGCCTAAAAATATTTTTTGAATTTATGCATTAAGATGTTCTCTGAATGCTCTGCTTCTTCTAAGGCCTCTGGCCAATAGCCTACAATTACTGTAATGACTGATGAGAAGAAAGTACTGTAGGTGTGATTGTTTTGTTAAGAGAAGGCAAAAGTCATGGAGAAGTAGCAGCCCATTACAGCATGACATTAACTGCGGTCGCCTGCATTGAGCATGAACAAGGTGAAATACTCATGCAGCCCTACTGTACCACCTTCGTTGCCATGTTCAAATACCTTAACATGACAGCGCCTCCCATCATTCATCGTACTGCGCAGCTAATTCATCATCATCATCATCTACAGCATACTGAAATCAACATTCATCACCAGTTACTACCCGTATGATTTAACTTTATTATTTACTATTATTAAGGTACCCAGTGTAGTATTACATAATATTATTATTTAATTTCTATTACTATTAAATGTACAGTACTGTAGTACAGTATTATTATTGATTTACATGATTATTTAATGTTATTATACAATAAATATGAAAATACAGAATACTGCTATACGAAAAAGACAAAAAAAATCTGCATCCGCGAATATGGAGTTTCCCGCGAATATTTTTATAGATATGGTCCATAGAAAAAACCGTGAATGCGTGAGTTTCCCCCGAAATTTTTTTTAGATAGGTTCCATAGAAAAACCCGCGAATGGGTGAGTCCGCGAACCTTGAGAACGCAAATACAGGGGTTCACTGTATATATAATTATATATATATATATATATACAGTGATCCTCATCTATCATGGATAATGGGGACCAGAACCCCCGATAAGTGAAATTCCATAAAAAAGTACCATTGGCCCCTCCCTAGGGAGGCATATACTTTATATACATGGTATATATTTAAAGGCTTTATAGCCTTTCCCACACTGTTATAAACACTTCCTATGCACTTAAACACTGTATTACTATTTTGATCTCCTATCACAGTAATATGCATAAAAAAAGATCGTCCCATATTTGTAATGTTTACGTTCTGAGAATCAGCTGACTGAAGCTGCTCACTACTAATGAAAGAATTAGGAAAATAATTTTTTAGTTGCTAAAAGAAACAAATTTATCAATGAAATTATTTTTAATTCTGTACATAAAAGTTTATGATACAGTACTTCATATTTCATTGAGAGAGAGAGAGAGAGAGAGAGAGAGAGAGAGAGAGAGAGAGAGAGAGAGAGAGAGAGAGAATGGTGTGTACAGTACAGCACATATAGTTTGGGACGAGACTAAGTCTTGACTAAGTCTTGACAAGCTGGTGATGATGAGAGTATACAGTATCCTTGAGTTGCTTACGTATGAAATTCGGATTTTAATTATTTTTACAGTGATTTAAGATGAAACATCAACAGTGATAAGATATTCTCTTATGTACCACTCCACGTGCCTTGTCCGAGTGCCTGTGGGTATATCTGAAGCTTCCAGTCCTTGCGCGTCGGTCTCAAGTCGTTCTTCTCACGTAACATGATGAAACATCGCTGTTTTTCCATAATATGGCTGCCGATATGGCGGTACTTTTAATTTTAATTTTTCGATGAATATTTCTGAAAAATCCGCGATGCAGTGAAGCATCTTTTGTTTAATTTCATTTTGTACTGAATTATATGTCATAATGCAATGAACCAACAGTACTAGCAGATATTAATAATTATTAATGGAATTAATGAAATATTTGGGTCTTCATATATCGCGACTATTTTTGAAATTTCCGGAAAATCCGCTATATATTTTCTCTTATAATATACATACGTAATGGAAAAAATCTGAGAAGTCGTGAAATCCATGATAGTCGAACCATAAAGTAGCGAGGGTTCACTGTATATATATATATATATATATATATATATATATATATATATATATATATATATATATACCATCTGAGCAGTTATTTTTGGGCTTCACACTAGTAGCCTTTGTCAGTCTCTGAGACTGACAAAGGCTATTAGTGTGAAGCCCAAAAAATAACTGCTCAGATAATATGAACATTTTAAAAGTACTGGGTCATTACATCCTTAAGATTGTATACGGTAAATATATTGATAAAGCTTTTATATGGGTGCAGAACGAACTTTAAGATTTTACTTTTTGCACTAGTAAACCCCCCGTGGGGGATGTATTCCAGACCTCCACGAATACTTAGAACCCATCTAAAAATGCTTATAACTGCCTATCTTGAAAGTTCAAATACCAAATGTATACTTAAATATACCTTAAAAATTATTATCCTTTTACTGTATTAAGCTTTGACATTTTATTATTAATATTTTAGTCATCCTGAACATTAGTAGCCTTAAAAATATATACATAAGTACAGTAAACCCCCAGTATTCACATGGGATGTGTGCCAACCGCCAACCCCCCTGTGAATACCTAAAATCCATAAATACTCAAGAACCCTTCTAAACACACTTAGAACTCCCTATTTTGATAGTTCAAATACCAAAAAAAAAAAATTAAAAATTGCTTATATCAGGTATTATCCTACTTACAATGGAGTTAGGTTCCAAAAAACCCATTGTTTGTTGGAAAAAATGTATCTTGAATACAGCCTAGCCTACAGTAGGGTATTCAGTGCCATGTATACAAATATAGTAGCCTAGCCTACACTATAAAGTACACTGTAAACATACACAGTATAGTAATTATTAATATCAGCTAATTCTGGGGGTTTATACAAAGTGACTTATAATAATTCAATACAAAGAGAAATTGAAAAACAAACAAGAATTAGTTTAGCCTACACTATGGTATATTGTATACATATATGGTAGCCTAGCCTACATTATACTGTACTCTATATTCACATAATACTGTATTGTATTATACAGTACAAACATCAACATAATGAATATGCATCTTTCCATTGGATCTTTTAAAATGGTATGCTTTAATTCACTGTATCCAATAATATAGTGTATATTATATTGCTTTTGTATTATGAATTGCGATCATAGCGATCAATGTTTTGGTTTGGAAATCGATTACGCAGTAAGTGTATTTCACCATGTTTAACTCCGTTCAGAGAGCTTTTCTTGCTTCTAGTTACCGTAAAAGAATCTCTAGATACTTTATTTATATGGGGCAAGGTTATTTTTCGTTATACAAAGTGTTTTTAAGTCGAAATATAACTTAAATACGTCTTGTTGTGAAATTAATTTAGCTATTTTTTCATTAATAGATAACATTGGCCACTTGGGGGCATGTTTGTTTTGTGCAAAAAAAAAAAAAATCAAGATTCAATTTGCTATTTTCACTTGCTTTCATCACAATACGAGCTTTACGTATTTATCTTTTATCGGAGTAAAAATAGCAGTAATATGTGTTCTTTCATGCACAGTAGTTTTGATTAAAATACTTCCTCTCCAATTTTCATTACGGTCAAGTCTCATCCATGTTGCCGATGCATGATAATTTATAGTCATTAGCAGCTTGAAGTTCTTCGTTGGACAAGTCGGTAGAGTTCTCGGCTAGCACTCTGCAGGGCCTGAGTTCAAATCTCCGGCCTGTCAATGAAGAATTAGAGGAATTTATTTCTGGTGATAGAAATTCATTTCTCGCTATAATGTGGTTCGGATTCCACAATAAGCTGTAGGTCCCGTTGCTAGGTAACCAATTGAATCTTAGCCACATAAAGTAAGTCTAATCCTTCGGGCCAGCCCTAGGAGAGCTGTTAACCCTTAAATGCCGAGCCTCTATTTTCAAAAGTGTCTGCCCTGTGCCGGTGCCGTTCAGGAGTTAGCGCCAAATCGGAAAAAAAGTTTTTTCAAAAAATCACAGCACGCTTAGTTTTTAAGATTAAGAGTTCATTTTTGGCTCCTTCTTTTGTCATTGCCTGAAGTTTAGTATGCAACCATCAGAAATGAAAAAAAATATCATTATCATATAAAAATATTGGAATATATGACAGCACAAAAAAAATTTCATATATAATTGTATACAAATCGTGCTGTGAGCAAAACGGTTAAAGCTAATGAGTTATTTTTTTTCGTTGTAATGTACAATAAATTGCGATGATTTTGGTATATAACAAATTGTAAAACGATCAAAGCAACACAGAGAAAATATTATCACAAAATGATGCATGAATTCGTAACTCGCAGATGTAAAAACAAGTTTTTCAAAAATTCACCATAAATCGAAATATTGTGCTAGAGACTTCCCATTTGTTGCAAAATGAAGGTAATTGATTGAATATTACTAGACTGTAAGTCTTTTAGCTTACAATTGCAGCTTTCGACCATTTCGGTCGAGTTAAAGTTGACCGAAGGTTGGATTTTTTCTATTTATCGTGATTTATATGAAAATAGTTTAAAACTGATAAAAGCTACAAACATGAGTTATTTTTTGTTGTATTCTACATGATATTGTGCACATTTTCATGTATAACACTTTATGTAAGGCCTAATATAAAACGGTGCGAAAATTGCGACAAGGTGACTAAAGACATTCTAAGATTTTTAGCAGAGTTACCGCGCGCGGAGGGAAGAAAAAAGTTTTTTCAAAAATTCACCATAAATTGAAATATAGTGCTAGAGACTTCCCGTTTGTTGCAAAATGAAGGTAAATGATTGAATATTACTAGAATGTAAGAGCTGTAGCTTACAATTGCATTTTTCGACCATTTCGGTCAAGTCAAAGTTGACCGTAGGTTTAAATTTTGTCACTTATCGTGATTTATATGAAAATATTTCAAAACTGATAAAAGCTACAACCATGAGTTATTTTTTGTTGTATTTTACATGAAATTGCGCACATTTTCCTGTATAACACTTTATGTAACGCCTAATAGAAAACGGTGCGAAAATTGCAACAAGGTGACTAAAGAAATTCTGAGATTTTCAGCCGAGTTACCGCACGAGGACATAAGGAAAAAGTTTTTTTCAAAAATTCACCATAAATCGAAATATTGAGCTAGAGACTTCCCGTTTGATGCAAAATGAAGGTAAATGATTGAATGTTACTAGAATGTAAGAGTTTTAGCTTACAATTGCATTTTTCGACCATTTCGTTTGAGTCAAAGTTGACCGAAGGTTGAAATTTTGGCACATCATGATTTATATGGAAATATTTCCAAACTCATAAAAGCTACAACCATGTGTTATTTTTTGTTGTATTTTACATGAAATTGCACACATTTTCATATATAAAACTTTATGTAACGGCTAATATAAAACGGTGCAAACATTATGACAAAGTGACAAAAGAATTTCTGAGATTTTCGGCCGAGTTACCGCACGCGGACATAAGGAAAATTTTTTTTTTCAAAAATTCACCATAAATCGAAATATTGTGCTAGAGACTTCCAATTTGTTGCAAAATGAAGGTAAATGATTGAATATTACTAGAATGTAAGAGTTTTACCTTACAATTGCGTTTTTCGATCATTTTGTTCGAGTCAAAGTTGACCGAAGGTTGAACTTTTGGCACTTATCATGATTTATATGAAAATATTTCCAAACTGATGTAAGCTACAACCATGTGTTTTTTTGGCTATATTGCGCACATTTTCATATACGAAACTTTATGTAACGGCTAATATAAAATGGTACAAACATTACGACAAAGTGACGAAAGAATTTCTGAAATTTTCGGCCAAGTTACCGCGCGGACATAAGGAAAAAGTTTTTTTTAAAAATTCACCATAAATCGAAATATTGTGCAAGAGACTTCCAATTTGTTGCATAATGAAGGTAAATGATTAAATATTACTAGAATGTAAGAGTTCTAGCTTACAATTGCGTTTTTTTACCATTTCGGTCGAGTCAATGTTGACCGAAGGTTGAAATTTTGGCACTTATCATGATTTATATGAAATATTTCAAAACTTATAAAAGCTACAACCATGGGTTGTTGTTTGTTGCATTCCACATGAAATTGTGCACATTTTCATGTATAAAACTTTATGTAACGGCTAATATAAAACGGTGCAAAAATTACGACGAAGTGACGACAGAATTTCTGAGATGCGTCGCTGATGCTCTGTAGTGCGAGAAGAAAGAAATTCGTGCATGCGCGGCTCGGTAACACTTGTAAACAAAACAACAGCCTGATCCGTGAACTCCCAGCATCCCTCAAGGTGTGTGATTTAAAATCTTCTGCAAACTAGGCCTATAACTATTTTTCTGTGAATATTTAAAAAAACTTTTTGTAATCGACGTACCGTACGTCCACTCGGCACCCGACAGACAATTTTAGTCGACGTACAATACGTCCAGTCGGCGTTTAAGGGTTAATCAGCTCAGTGGTCTGGTTAAACTAAGGTATACTTATTAGCAGCTTGAACATTGTTTTCTCAGCTTCAGCTACAACTTGCAGCTTAAATTTAGCTGTATATTTCCTTGCCGATCTTCTATCCATATCAAATAAGTGTATAATGTAAAAAATATATCAGTAATATTCTACCTAATGTCATTTGTACTATAACTAGGGTATTTGTTTATTACTGTATGATGGTTGAAATACAAGCAAAACGGCTGTTGTTATCCGATTCGGTTATAAGCAAAACAACAGCTTCTCGGTCGGATGTTTATGGCTGTATGCATTTATGCAAGAGTATAACGTTATTAACAATAACTAGAAGATGGGATAAAGAGATGGACGTAAAGAAGGTGGTCTATTGTAATTTAGTCTCCCTCGCTGCCTGATTGTATGCTGCTGCCCGAGCCTGCGGAAAATTTTAAAATATTTTCTAAATATTGTCGTACTGGTATTAATTGCTTACCCCATCGAATTATCATAAGGCAAATTATCGTAAATTGAGCACGACCTGGGTACCTAAATATTTTAATAGTTTTATCACAAAAAATGCATTTAGTCATGAAAATGACATGAAAATACAGTAATTAGTGAATATTTCTCAGCGAAAAATACCGCAAAAGGGCGAATTTTCAGCGAATAATGCATATATATGTTCCTTTAGAGAAATCCATGAATAGGTGAGTCCACGAATGGCGAGACCGCAAATACGGGGGCTTTACTGTACTTCTAACCCTTCCAGCCAAGTTAGAAAGAGAGAGTTACCACTACGACAAATTCAGCCAGCCTTGTACTGTCAGGGCAAGAGAGAGAGAGAGAGAGTTTATCTCTTTAATCTCTTGAGGAATGTTAATCCATTTCTCTTTACAAAATTTATATGTTACTTTTTCCTGAGAGAGAGAGAGAGAGAGAGAGAGAGAGTTTCTTTTTAATCTCTTGAGGAATGTTAATCCATTTCTTTTTATATAATTTAATTGTTATCTTTTCCTGAGATAGAGAGAGAGAGAGAGAAGGGCTGAACTAAGTATCTATTTATCTATCTATCTATTCATTTCTCACATTCTACCCTTTGATGAGAGAGAGAGAGAGAGAGAGAGAGAAAGGAAGGAAGAAAAAAAAGAGAAACTGATGTGATCATGTTGTAGCAACAGCTAGAGTAAATTGACATATTTGACAGGTTCACCCTCCCCCATGACTCGGAGACTCAGGAAAAAAGACGGGGGGGGGGGGGTGTAATTTGTTTGTTTAAATTTTTTCATTTACTTACTACAGAAATGCACAAATGTTATAATTACAGTATATATTATTATTATTACTTGAAAATTAGTACTTATTATTAGGTAAATCATTTATTTATTATACAAAACAAACAAACAGAGAGAGAGAGAGAGAGAGAGAGAGAGAGAGAGAGAGAGAGAGAGAGAGAGAGAGAGAGAGAGAGAGAACTGAAACAGGAAGGGAGAAAGAGAGAAACTTCAAGTAATATTTTACTACATATTATTTAATCTTGCAGTATTATTATTATTATTATTATTTCTGGGCTCAACCTGCGTCACCCAGTGAAATAGTCCATTAACACTCATTTCTAGGTATAAATATTGCTAAATATACCAGAGAAAAAGCTAACCATAATGCCAGGGTTACGACCCCTGGATCGAACACCATTAGATGGTGTCGGTATACACAAGGGGTGAGTGGTTGCCACTACCACAGATCTCCGTCCTACAGATTTCTCCAATCTCAAAACCCCGAAAAGGGAGGAGCCGTACCAAAGCCTCATCCTTCCGCACCCAGCCAACCACCACCCCGGCCGCCATATTCTAATTCCAATTTAGCACGCCTTCCAGGATACACCGTATTTTTCTTGGTGTTGTTTTTTGGGTTTTTTCTGCTTACATCATGTCATCCCACCAGGAATTTCCACCATCTAAGTTGAGTACCATTTCCTTTTGGTTTTTTATTACAGAAGCATTATATTTGACTGTTCGTTTATTGTTTACCAAGGTAAATAGTTCTGCGCAGCCGGGCGTGGGCTGTGTCTGCCTCTGCCATGCTTGACCCTCAGTCTTCGCATTTTATTAGCAGAATGTTTCTGCTAGTTTTTATCCATACTCCATTTTAGTTGGGAACCTTATTTGGAGAATTTACCATTTCGCTGGTAGGAGGTAAGGGAGCCGGTATCATGACTGATCTAGGCTAGGGATGGAGGTACACCCCTCCCTTTTTTCTGATCATAGTTTCCCCCCCTTTTCACTGGTTTCCTTCCTCCATCAGCGAGTTGGTACCTTCCCGATGGTGGTAGTATTATTATCATGCTCATAGCTGATGTGTACAAGGATGGATGACATGTCTATTCTTGGATTAGTTTATGTGTACGATTCGGCATCAGAGGTGGCCATTTTGGGTATCCCCGCTTCCCGTATAACGGATGTTGTTTGGCCCTCTCTGCCGCTGAGTCATTTATGTATTTATAAGTATATATTTTTAAACATCTCACATCGAATGGTTACTTTATTATGTTAGTGCTCTTGATGTCAGGTAGTTTTATTCAATTAGGTATATTCTAGCCTAGCCTACTCGACCGAACCGTAATTCGGTTTTGGAGGGTTAGGCTAGACAGGATAGGGGCTTTTACACGATGCTCAGACTACCTAGCTCACCTGACCAGGCCGTTTTGAGGTTTTGGAGGAGATGTTAGGTTTGTGAGGGAGTTCCTTGTTCACTCTTGGCCCACCTGACCAGGCTGTTAGGTTTTGGAAGGTGAGGTTAGGCTAGTGAGAGAGTTGCTCTTCACCCTTAAGCCCACCTGGCCATACCGTTAGGTTTTGGAGGGTGAGGTTAGCATAGTGAAGGGTCTCCTCAATTCATAGTCTACCACCTGACCAGGCTGTCGGTTTTGGAGGGTGTGGCTAGGTTATGCAAGGTTCTTCTCCCCCACCCTCACCTGTAGCGCTCATTCTGGCCTTCCTGACCAAGCCAAAAAGTTTTGGTTTTGGAAGGTAGGCTGGGATCCTGAGGTTGCGCAGGTTATTTCGTGTATATAGCCTAGTCCTTCTTTACCTGATCAATTAAATTTTGGCGATGTGTCCTGGGCGTCTTCCTAGCAGAAGGAAACCGATCGCTTGCATTCGGCACCCCCATGAGGAGGTTACATTCGGCTTCCAGAGGGTGCTACCCACCCGACTGGTCGCCGTACGGCGGGTTTCCGCCACTCTCCTACCTTTCCCTTATCGGGCGGTGTTTCGTTTGCTCGCTTTCCATAGTTATAGCTGGAGCGTCCAACACTGTCCCAGGGATGCAATCATGAGTTACGCTATGTTAAGTCTCCACCACGTTAGTCGGATCTTTCGTTGTTATCGTCCATGTTACCACTCCGGTGGGTATGGTTTTCGGTTTAATTGGCGTTTTCCACTATGTGGTTTCCGCCCTGGGCGGTTGAGAGCTGGGCCATAGGCGAACACTCCTTTCCGCCACATTACGCCGTTTCCATAATATGTGACTTAACGAGATTTCAGTGGCAAATCACGGCGGAGTATCTTAGAGTACTTATTTTTAACATAATTAATAGTTACCCATAGCATAACCTATGTTTATTAGTCTTGTACTACCGGATTCAATTCCGGCGGGTTTTGCCTGATGACACGCATGTTTCATCACCCATAAATCTGTGTTAAGGTAGCCTATTACCGCCGGACCTAATTCCGGCGGGTCTTGTCTTGACGTTACTCATGTACCACCATTCCACTTACAGATGGTACGTTGTCAGGAGCCAGGGTGCACGGCGATTCTCCAACAACCCTGTGAACACGAGGTGTGCCGATCGAAATCCAGCTGCTCGGTCCACGTTGGGGACGTGGTCGTTTGGCACCCGGATGGCTGTGAAGTCTGCTATGCTCTGTACGAGTTAGTGGTGGATGAGTCGGTAAGTTTTAAGAGACCGCTAACCTTTAGTCTCTTTTGACTTTAATGTCTTATATATAGACATATACGGGAAACTGGAGAATATTTTCAGTAAGCCCTGCCTTTTCTTACAGTCTGACCAAATCATCCGTGACTTTTCGCTGTCGACCCTGAAGGTCTGGGTTGGCGGATTTGGGAGGAACGTTGCGTCTGGCAAACCATGTCCTGTCGGAGGAGATTTGTAATCTCCTCTACCCCGAGGCCCGGATCTCCGCTGCAATGCCGGCAGAATTGGCCGCCCCAATCATCGAGAGGATCCGGCAAGAGACGCAGCCCTCCCAAGAAGACAACCTGTGCGGAGAGGTGGCGGAAGAGGTAGCAGCCATCAACATCCACCTCGAGCCGATGAGCGTGGATTTGGACCATCAGGTAGGAGGTAAGGTAGGTAAGTGAGGCAGGGGGAGAGGGTCTTGGTAGTCCCCTTTTCAGTTCTCCTTCTTCTTCTTCTTCTTCCTTTCAGGGGTTTCCCAAACCAGCTATCCTTGGGGACAGATCTCGGTCTGTTATCCCCAAGGTGAAATCCTTAAAAAAGAAGGACTTACCAAAGCCCTCTAGACCTCAAAGGTCTAATCCGCCAGCTCCCTCAAGGTCATCACTGGCTCTTAAATCAGTGGCGTCCTCAAGTAAGGCTACTCCCCCGTCCAAAGGGTCGAGATCCAGAGTGTCTAAGGCTAAACCCCCACAGCCTAACTTTGACCCTGAGGCCTTCGCCGAACTTCTAATGCAGAAGTTAGACTCCAAGGTTGAAGCTAAGCTACAAGACCTTTCTTCTCAGCTTGCTTCAAGCTTGGAGACCTCTGGTCAGTCAGTGCTGTCATTGGCACAAAGGATGCAGGCCCAGGAAAGCTTGCTCTCCGGATTTATCCAATCCGGAGCAGTACAGCAGTCCCATGTTGTTCCGGATGCCTCCAGACTGGCCCCCTTTGATAAGGGGAACCCGTGGCGGCTGGCTCTACACGCCCCCCTGCATAATGACACCCTGACCATCGAGGGTTTGGGCACTCGTCGTCTGGAAGAACTGGAGTTCTTTCCACCCGACCTGGTGCCTCCCTACCCAGGCTATGCCAGGCTAACAGAGGAAGCCTGGATTAGATCCGATAAGGTCCCGAAGGAAACGGTTATCTTTCCCAGGGACCAAGCCCAATCCGCCCTGATGCGCGCTCTCAATGATTGGGAGTGCGAAAATACAAAACTTACTCCCTTTAAAGGGAGTTTTACGATGTTCTCGGTAGGTGACTCCATCCCTACGCCCTGCACGACTAAGATCGCAGAATTAACCATTCAGGCGGGAATAGATGGCAAACCACTGCCTCAACTCCGGGAGACAGATCCCACCTCCCTTCTTTTCCCCGGGGATTCGGAATATTGGTTGGGAGCTCCGGCTACGTTCACAGTGGGTAAACTCGACCCCGAGTGTGTCTCCACCTTGTTCAGTGAACAACTACCCAAGATTCCGGAGGCCCTTCTGAAGGCGGAGTTTGAGGCTAAGTGCAGGTTGAGTCGCTCCCTGCATTCCATCACCATCGCAGAGGTAACAGCTTTGACCTACACTGACGAACCTCTGTTCCAGGTCCTGACGAAATCCTTGTTAGCATCATTCCAATCAGATCTTTATGACTTTGTGGTGGCGAGACAAAACTGCCGGAAGCATATCTTCGCAGACGCCACCATCAGGCATGAGCCCAATAGGCTCATGAAGAGTTCTGTCTGGGGACCTAACATCTTCCCTGAGGATGAGGTCAATAATGTTCTGGCGGAGGCAATCAGAGCAAACCAAAGTCTTCGCTCACGCTGGGGTCTCCCTTTTAAAAGGAAGTCCACCGAGACCTCGGACCTCAACCTAGGGAAAGGAAGAGGTTCAGGAGATACAGGAAACCCCAGGCTCAAACTGTGCTTCAAGCTGTACCGGTCTCTCAGATCGGACAGCCTTCCACATCCAAAGCTCAGCCTCAGCAGCAGTTCGTACTGATGCAGCCGGCTCAGCAAGCCTCTGCTCCGCCAGCCTTCGTAGCGTCCCCAGCCTTCAACGCTTCGTTTGAAAGCCAAGGGGCGTTTCGAGGCTACAACAGGCATGCGAGGGGGAGTAGAGCCAGAGCCGCCTACAAAGGTAGGACTGCAACCAGATCTCTCTCCCGTGGAAGAGGAGGCCGAGGAGGCAGAGGAAGTAAGTCCTCTTCCAATCAATGAGTCTCCTCAGGTAGGCAGGAGGTTATATCTCTTCCGGGACCATTGGACCTTCAGTCCATGGGCCCACAGCATAGTTTCAAAAGGTCTGGGATGGAGCTGGAGCAGAGGGCCTCCTCCGCCAGTCAGATTCCATCAACCTCCATCCAAAGACTTACTGGACTTTGTAAAAGACCTTCTTCAAAAGAAGGCAATAAAGAAAGTGAGACACTTGAAATTTCAAGGCCGTCTGTTCAGTGTCCCAAAGAAAGACTCAATCCAGCAAAGAGTAATTCTAGACTTGTCTCGTCTCAACTTATACATTCAATGCGACAAGTTTCGCATGCTTACAATCTCACAGGTGCGGACCCTACTTCCCCATGGGGCTGTCACCACCTCTATAGATCTTTCAGACGCATATTATCACATCCCGATTGCGAGAAACTTCTCTCCTTACCTAGGGTTCAGACTAGGAAAACAAGCATACTCGTTCAGAGTCATGCCATTCGGGCTCAACATAGCGCCCAGAATTTTTACCATACTGGCAGAGACAGTAGTCCAACAGCTACGGGCCCAAGGGATTATGTTAGCCGCATACCTGGACGATTGGATAATTTGGGCATCCAACGCCAAGGAATATCGAAAAGCAACATTCATAGTGATCAGCTTCCTGGAATCCTTAGGATTCCAAATAAACAGGAAGAAATCCCGTCTAGTTCCGGAGGCTCAGTTTCAGTGGTTAGGAATCCAATGGGACCTAAACACACACAAACTGTCACTTCTGCCAGCCAAAAGGAGGGAAATAGCCAAAGCTACCAAGCAGTTCCTCAAAAACAAAAGAGCCTCTCGTCGTACCCAGGAAAGAGTCCTGGGTTCTCTTCAGTTCGCGTCAGTGACAGATTTGCTGCTAAAAGCCAAACTGAAGGATATAAACAGGGTATGGCGGAGACGAGCCAACAGCAGAAACAGAGACAAGATGTCTCTAATTCCGCCGGTGTTGAGGAAGAGGCTTCGACCATGGTCAACAGTCAAGAGTTTGTCAAGGTCAGTGCCTCACCAATTTCCCCCTCCATCATTAGTGATCCATACGGATGCTTCCCTAAGCGGATGGGGAGGATACTCCCAACACGAGAAAGTTCAAGGAACATGGTCGACTGTATTCCGCCACTTCCATATCAACATTCTAGAGGCAATGGCAGTATTTCTAACTCTAAAGAAACTACGTCCAACCAGACAGATTCATATCAGACTTGTACTGGACAGTGCAGTAGTTGTACATTGCATAAACAGAGGGGGCTCCAAGTCGAGCCATATCAATCAGGTAATGATTGCAATTTTCTCCCTGGCAAGGAAACATCTTTGGCACCTGTCAGCTACCCACCTGGCAGGTGTTCGAAATGTCATTGCAGATTCACTATCCAGGACAACTCCGCTGGAGTCGGAATGGTCCTTGGACAAGGCATCATTTGAGTGGATTTGTCTTCAGGTACCGGGTCTCCAGGTGGACCTGTTTGCCACAGAGAGCACCCACAAGCTTCTGTGTTACATTGCTCCCAATCTAGACCCTCTAGCTCATTCCACGGATGCGATGTCAATCGACTGGAACAGGTGGCAAAGGATCTATCTGTTTCCACCAATAAACCTATTAATGAAAGTTTTACACAAACTCAGATCATTCAAAGGTCAAGTAGCACTTGTGGCACCCAACTGGCTGAAGAGCAATTGGTTTCCTCTTCTTCTAGAGTTGAAACTCCGGCGCAAACAAATCCCCAGTCCAAGATTGACACAAGTAGTACAAACTCGGACTGTGTCAGCTTCCTCAAGAATTCTGAATGCCCTGGCTTTATGGACTTCATGAAGTTCGCAGCTCAGAAAGACGCTAACATTGATCCTATTAATACACTGTTCATAGAATCAGACAAGAGGGAATCTACTCTCAGACAATATGACAGCAGTTAAAAAGTTAGCATTATTTCTGAGGGAATCTGAAGCTCAGGAAATGACCACAAACCTAGCAATCTCTTTCTTCAGATCATTATTTGAGAAAGGACTGGCCACTAGTACTATTACTACAGCAAAATCTACTTTAAGAAAAATATTTTTACATGGCTTTAATATTAACCTTACAGACTCATATTTTTTGTCAATTCCTAAAGCATGCGCTCGTCTTAGACCAGCAACCCGTCCTCACACGGTTTCCTGGTTCTTAAATGACGTACTTAAATTGGCATCAGACACTGATAATGAATTATGTACATACTCGAGTCTGTTAAGGAAAACGTTATTTCTAGTAAGTCTAGCCTCAGGGGCTAGAATTTCTGAACTGTCTGCTCTCTCTAGAGAACCGAACCATGTTGATTTCCTCCTGTCAGGAGAAGTTCTGTTGTCTCCGGATCTCAATTTTCTAGCAAAGAATGAGGATCCACAAAATAGATGGTCTCCATGGAAGATTATTCCCCTTCCACAGGATCTGTCTTAATGTCCACTTAACACTTTAAAAGCTTATTTAAATAGAACTTCTAATAGAATTTCAGGCCCTCTTTTTGTTAGGGAAAATGGAGGAACCATTTCCTTAAAGGCCATCAGGCAACAAATACTATATTTCATTAAACAAGCAAACCCAGATTCAGTACCTCAGGTACATGATATTCGGGCGGTGGCCACCTCAGCTAATTATTTTCATAACATGAATTTTGATGACCTTAAAAAGTATACGGGCTGGAAATCACCAACAGTGTTCAAACGCCACTATCTTAAATCTCTAGAGGCTCTTAAATATTCCACGGTAGCTGCAGGAAGTATTGTTCCCCCAGCCCTGGACTAGTTTATGTAACTTTAGTTTATCTTATTGTTTGTATTTCTCTCTCACCTACCTGCCTCGTTTACTTACCCTGCCTTCTAACCTTTAGGTCAGGCCTGCTTCACAGCCTGACTCCTGGCCGTTTCATGGATATCCTGTTTTAATCTTTTTGTTAGCCTTAAGTGTCTTGGTTTTGGTTATTTTATGATTTAGACTGTGTGCCTTATAATGTTAATTATGTTTTTAATACGAACGTTTTGGGTTATTAAACACAGTAATTTTCTCATAGTTTTATTTAGCTCCATTAAGGTCATTCTTAGAGGGCTCCACCAAGCTTTTGTATGGCTGATTCTCTGCTACTATTTCACTGGGTGACACAGGTCGAGCCCAGAAAAGGTTCCCAAGGAGACGGTGATCTTCCCCAGGGATCAAGCGCAGTCGGCATGGGTCAGAATACTCTCTGACTGGGAGTGCGCTAATACTAAGCTAACTCCACACAAGGGGCGGTATACTATGTTCGTGGTCCATGAGGACATTCCCACCCCTTGTACATCCAAGATAGCAGAACTGACTCTACAGGCCGGAATAGAGGAGAAGCCGATGCCACAGCTTCGTGAGACGGACCCTACATCTCTTCTCTTTCCGGGAGACCTGGGCTTCCTCCGATAAACGGGCATATCCCAGGGAGGCCAAGCCTGAAGTCGATCACACCGGAAAGCAATTCCGATGACGCCGGAGCGTCTCGTAAATTAACCACACAGAAATCAACAACCGGGGAGGGCTAGTCGCCGGAGCGAAGGTTCCGGGACTGATTTCCCGGAACCCAGCTCACGGAAACTACATAATAATAGCATTAAAAATAGCATTCAGCCCAGTATCTCCACAATTCCGCCGTAAAAAGAAGGCAACGACGCTCAAGCTATTGTTCCTACTAGGAACTAAACAGTGAGCTAATGATAGCCGCCGGAACGGATCCGGATGGCGGAACGGCGGAGAAGCAGGGGCAAAGAAAACATGGCGACCGCAACAGGTCAGGTGCCTAAACACCTTCCACGAAGCGTCATCTCAACCGAAAGGGGCAAATGAGCATTGCTCTAAAATGCCCCAAAGGGAGAGCCAAGTAGACCACGTCTGATAAAATGGGAGTGACATAAACACGGGAAGGCGAAATAGATAATATCTATAGCCTAGTCTAACCTTCCGAAGTTAACACCTGGCCAGGTAGGCTAGGGCACGCCAGAGAGACGAACGAGAAAGGGGCACTAGCGCCAAACCAAACCTTCTGAGATTTGATGAATCAAACTGGTCAGGGAGGGCGGGCAGGCACCCAAAACTCGAACGAAGGCCACCCAAGAAAACCTACCTTACCTAGGCCTAGAAGCCAGGGTAGGAAGGAAAACTGGGGCCAGCTTAGCCTACCCTCCAAGATTCGACAGAGCCGAACTGGTCAGGTAGGCTAACAGATAACACTACCAAATATCAGACGAAAGGAATATATGGATACATAATTACATTGAAATAATATAATAACAAAATATTTTTAAAAATGCACCTACATAAAGAACATGAAGGAAAGGATAGGCTAGGCCTCACTTTCCACTAATCTAAAAAATAATAATAGTGAAGCGCGTCAGAACGAGCGAAAATTGAAACTATCATTATAAAAGAGGAGCATATATAAAAAATCTTCAACCGTCCAAGATGACAGAAGATATGAGAGCATTATGAGGCTGGGACTATGGCCACGAACGAACACGAAAATGGCGGCTCCGAGCCGACCAGGCGTAAGTAATTAAACGGGACATAATTAGTCCAACCGAGTCCCAAAACAACAAAATTGAATACTCAACTTAGATGAAGCCCTAAATTCAGGATATACTGCAAAAGTCCTGGAACTTGATATACAAAATGAAAAACTGGTGAGTCTTATAACTTCTGGGGTATTGTACTGCAATATGCCCAAGAGATTGAAAACTGCCTTTTACCCAAGGTTTTTAAAAATCAACCACTAGTAGTTGAATGCTCCAAGAATGGTTGCCTTAAAAGCAAAGTTCTCTGATTATTGAAGTGAGAATGGCAGATGCATCTTTGCAAGAGTTCTTGGAGGAGGCATTATGTTAAGTAAGTAGAATGGTTTAACTCAAAACAGAAACTAGTTTTCTACAACAGTCAAGTACTCGATTTTATCTTTTATTTTTAATTAAGATTTGATCTTGATGTAATACCTTGCACTATGTAAGATTTATAATGATTGTTAAATGAAGAAGTGTGAGCATGAACAAATGTTTTGAAAGCCAGAAGCTTCCATTATAGATGAGCATGGGTGACAAACAGGATTGTTAAACCTACCAAAAGGAGTTTCCCTCACCACCTGATTAAGCAGAATCATTGTCATCTTTGACAAATGCAAGTAAACAGGTGACAACACAAACTAAACTGAAGTAAGATGGAGGAAGGCAAGATTTTGATACATACACTTCCATAGAATTTGTTATACAAAATGTAAAATACAGTAATATTGTATTATTCCAGCAGCTAAGTTTGCCCCACAATAAGTAGCATAATGCCATACCTTGTAAGGAACAGAAGGTGTGGTTATAACAACTTGAGCTCCATGTTCTTGTTCTAACCGCTGGTTGAAAACATCCATGTGGAGTAGTCCTAAGAATCCAAGTCTCCAACCCTGACCAAGAGCTGCACTGTAAATGAAACATTGTGTCTTCCATTTTTTCAATTATGGTCACAATATCCAGAAGCATATGTAAATTATACAATTTCCACAGTTTATACTAATTAGGTTAATACTGTAAACTTCAACAATAATACTCAATACTCTGAGGGTGAAGTATCTTCATAGTTTTTTCCTGATTAAATTTGACCATAAGTAATGTTGGAGTGGATCACCAGGGAACTAATAAATAAACTGTTGATTCAATAACAAAAAATTTACGGTAGTAACTAAAACGTCTGCTATCAGGAAAATAAAAACAAATTGCATTTATCCTGTCAAGGAGAAATAGTTGTCATTATTTCACTTTTGTTAATAATGTAAATATCTTTCTTTCATTTTTGCATACTTAAATATACTGCATATAATTACTACAATAATAATAAAACCTCAGGCTGATCACGGCACAGATATTTCAAAAAATGGAAAAGGAAAACAATTTTTTCTCTTTTTTGAATAATTGCCATGGTATCTGGAGAAATTCCCCTGGACCCTTGCACCTGGATGGTTGGCCATTGGCCGATTGCCCCATAAAAAAACTGTCCCCTGAACAACCTCTCTCATTAAGAGAAAATTAAAAGGAAGCATATCTGTGATGGTAGAAAAAAATTTGGCCAAGGTGGTAGGTTTGGGGAATATCAATAACCAGTCTTAATTCACAGTATGGATGCTCACAGTGCATTTACTACTCTCCAAGCATATCATAAATTTTTATGTCAACCCATCAAGGAGTTATTCAAAATTGAACATGGTAAAAGGAAGCTCATTATGACAACTACCTTTGTGTGAATCAGAAAGAATTGGCAAATAATGTTATATGTTATGAATGTGAGAAACATGAAAGCAGCAACTGCAAAGTCAAGTTAAAGTTTGTGGAAATGAAGTACAGTAGTTGCCATATTTGCTCTAATGCTGCAGATATATACCACCAACAATTCCTGTTTGTATGGCAGGAAATCAAGAGGACCAAAAAGATTGTACAACAAATCACTACCTAAACAATTCAGTTCATATCAGATATCACCTGTGAGACATATATGATGTGCAATAAACAAGCTAAAAGTTCCCCACTGCCCAGGGAATGGTCTCTCCATGTGAATTGTGCTTTTTCTTAATTTTCTCTTAATGAGGGAAATGTCAGGGAGCAATTATTTGTGGGGCAGTTGTTCTAGAACCACTGACCTTACTGCTGAATCAAATTCAATTATTTTTTTTCTAACAATACACTTACAACTCTCAGTTCAACTGCCAGCACTGTCTGAATTTGTTTCATCTTCTGCTGTGGTTTGCTCACTTACTAGATTTTTGTTTTTTATAAAATCCAATTTTTGTGGGAAAAAAAAAATTTTTTTTGACAAAGGAAAAACCTATTTTCGGTAGTCGCTGTTGAGTCCTTAAGGGATTACCCTCCATGGTCTACCAGAACTCCATAGGTGACCAACTAATGCCAAAGAATTCCCTTATAGCTGGTCTTATGGCCAGGTACTGTGTCATTGTGATAAGCAGTGTAACACTTGATGGAGTATATAATGGACTCAAAGATAAGGGAACACTTTCCCAAATCTTTACAGCGAGGCTATATACCCAGGTTCTTCCATCGTCAAAACCTGCTTAAAAGAGGAATTGATTAATGCGCATGCACAGTCTGCCGTAGTGTCAACAACAGACCCAACACCCCAAAGGAAAAACATTTCTGGTCGTAGTGATAAACAGTGTAACACTTGGTGGAGTATATAATGGACTCAAAGATAAGGGGGCACTTTCCCAAATCTTTACAGTGAGGCTGTATACCCAGGCTCTTCCATCATCAAAACCCGCTTAGAAGAGGAAGTGATTAATGCGCATACGCAGTCTGCCGTAGTGTCAACAACAGACCCAACACCCAAAAGGAAAAACATTTCTGGTCCGAGGTCAAGCCACAGATTTCAAGTCCCATTCTTTATTCCAAATACTCTTTAGGTTTTGGTACCAAAGAACAAGAAACTCTACATGAACTTATGTTTTAGGATGTAGTTCTACAGTGGCTTACCTAAGCATGCTGGGTTTGGTTGCAGTACTGTCGCCCTTCCCCCCGCAATAGTTAGCATACTCACCGTCAATAAGAACCCCGGTTTTCTGCTGTAGCATCTAGGGGTTAGGACTAACCATGCTACCTACTAATAACCAGTGTAGTCAAATTTGTTCGAGCTCATGGCAATATGTTTTTTAAAAATACTGTCTCTGATGACCACCCTGTATATTTGGAGACTTCTTCGAAAGAGACATTTCTGAAGGTCAATGACATACTTACTTTCCTAATATCATGTGACCTAGGGAAGGAGTGTGTTTGCTTTTTTAATGAGAGGCAGTACAATCATTCTCAGCCCTTGTAGGGAGAATGGCTAGTTTGTGCTAGGGTGTAGGAGAATCGGACCCTCTGGGATGTTTGCCGTAAGTTCTAGGTAAACCTTGAGTGCTGGAACCAGGTATAATGTCTTGTCTGCTAAACTGAGTTTTTTTATTAGAATAGATTTCCTTCTTAAAGGATCTTCATTCTTGGCAAGGAATGATGGGCCAGGGGACAATAATAACTGATAGTCAGTTGTTTGTATGATGTATCGTCCCCGTCTAAGAGAGCCCAGTTCACTAATACAAACTCCTGCTGCCAAAGCAATCAAGAAGATCACCTTTTGTAGCATGTGAGCTGTGGTTGTATTGGGTCCATCAAATTGAGGGGTTGATAGAAGCCTAAACGCCTTGTTCAGGGACCAAGTAATTGGAAGCCTTTCAGAAGAGGGTCTTTGTAGAGCAAAAGGTCGCAGAAGGAAAGTGAAACTTTTATACTAGGGTCAACCCCGAATCCATAAAGCAAGGGTTCCATTAATGCTTCCTTGCATGCCATGATTGTTGTAACTGTAAGACATTTGTCTTCAAATCCATAAAGCAAGAGTTCCGTTAATGCTGCCTTGCATGCCATGACTGTTGTAACCGTAAGGCATTTGTCTTCAAAATGGTATAAGAAAATTTAAGTGTTTCCACAGAAATCTCAACTGGGCTCTCAGTATGGATATAATCTAATCATATCTTCCATACGGACTGGTATTGCCGGATAGATGATGTCACTAGGTGCCTAGCAATGTTAGGTGAGTAATTTTCACAGTGGATAATATTTAAAAAGTCCATACGTGAAGGTCTCGGCTCAGAAAGGAGGATGAGTAGACGACTTTTCCTCCTACTGTCTGTTTGGCCAATTTGGGGCTATTAACCCTTTAACGCCGAAGCCCTATTTACAAAAACGTCTCCCGTATGCCGGCGGCGTTCAGTGAGTTAGCGCTGAAGCAAAAAAATAGTTTTTTTCAAAAAATCACAGCACGCTTAGTTTTTAAGATTAAGAGTTCATTTTTGGCTCATTTTTTTGTCATTGCCTGAAGTTTAGTATGCAACCATCAGAAATGAAAAAAAATATCCTTATCATATATAAATATTGGAATATATGACAGCGAAAAAAAAAAACTCGTATATAATTATATACAAATCGCGCTGTAAGCAAAACGGTTAAAGCTAATGAGTTAATTTTTTTAGTTGTATTGTACACTAAATTTAGATGATTTTGGTATATAAGAAATTTTAAAACGATCAAAGCAACACAGAGAAAATATTATCACAAAATGATGCATGAATTAAATGTAGCGGACGTACAAAAATGTTTTTTTCAAAAATTCACCATAAATCGAAATATTATGCTAGAGACTTCCCGTTTGTTGAAAAATGAAGCTAATTGATTGAATATTACTAGACTGTAAGTGTTTTAGCTTACAATTGCAGTTTTCGACCATTTCGGTCGAGTAAAGTTGACAAAAAGTCGATTTTTTTCTATTTATCGTGATTTATATGGAAATATTTCAAAACTGATAAACGCTACAACCATGAGTTATTTTTTGTTGTATTGTACATGAAATTGCGCACATTTTCATATATAAAACTTTATGTAACGACTAATTTAAAGTGGTGCAAATATTACGAAAACGAGACGAAAGAATTTCTGAGATGTTCGGCCGAGTTACCATAGAGGCGTAAGGAAGATTTTTTAAAAATTCACCATAAATCGAAATATTGTGCTAGAGACTTCCAATTTATTGCAAAATGAAGTTAAACGATTGAATATTACTAGAATGTAAGAGTTTTAGCTTACAATTGCGTTTTTTGACCATTTCGGTCGAGTTAAAGTTGACCGAAGGTTGAAATTTTTGGCAGTTATCGTGATTTATGTGAAAATATTTCAAAACTGATAAAAGCTACAACCATGAGCTATTTTCCGTTGTATTCTACATGAAATTGCGCACATTTTCATATATAAAAGTTTGTGTAATGACTAATGTAAACGATGCAAACATTACGACAACATGACGAAAGAATTTCTGAGATGTTCGGCCGAGTTACGCATGAGCAGGCGTAAGGAAAAAAATTTTTTTCAGAAATTCACCATAAATCGAAATATTGTGCTAGAGACTTCCAATTTGTTGCAAAATGAAGGTACATGATTGAATATTACTAGAATGTAAGAGTTTTAGCTTATAATTGCGTTTTTACCATTTCGGTCGAGTTAAAGTTGACTGAAGGTTGAAATTTTGGCAGTTATCGTGATTTATATGAAAATATTTCAAAACTGATAAAAGCTACAACCATGAGTTATTTTCTGTTGTATTCTACATGAAATTGCGCACATTTCCATATATAAAACTTTATGTAACGACTAATATAAAACAGTGCAAACATTACGACAACGTGACGAAAGAATTTCTGGCGCGGACGTAAGGAAAAAGTTTTTTTCAAAAATTCACCATAAATCGAAATATTGTGCTAGAGACTTCCAGTTGGTTGCAAAATGAAGGTAAATGATTGAATATTACTAGATCGTAAGAGTTTTAGCTTAAAATTGCGTTTTTTGACCATTTCAGTCGAGTCAAAGTTGACTGAAGGTTGAAATTTTGGCAGTTATCGTGGTTTATATGAAAATATTTCCAAACTGATAAAAGCTACAACCATGGGTTGTATTTTGCTGTATTGTACATGAAATTGTGCACATTTCATATATAAAACTTTATGTAACGGCTAATATAGAACAGTGCAAAAATTACGACAAAATGACGAAAGAATTTATGAAATTTTCGGCTGAGTTACCGCCCGTGCGTAAGAAAAAAAGTTTTTTCAAAAATTCACCATAAATCGAAATATTGTGCTAGAGACTTCCAATTTGTTGCAAAATGAAGGTACATGATTGAATATTACTAGAATGTAAGAGTTTTAGCTTACAATTGCGTTTTTCGACCATTTCAGTCGAGTCAAAGTTGACCGAAGGTTGAAATTTTTTGTAGTCAACGTACGGTACGTCCACTCGGCACCCAACAGACAATTTTAGTCGACGTATGATACGTCCAATAGGCGTTTAAGGGTTAAGAAAAAGCACAATTCACATGGAATGACCATTTTCGTGAGTTTTGATGGAATGGGATGAGGGGCACTATAAGTTTGTTTATAGTGTCTTACTGCACATCAAACATGTCTTACAGGTGATATCTTACATGAAGCACATCGTCATATGGACAGAACTGTTTAGGTAATGATTTGCTCTACCATACAGTCTTTTTGGTTGTATTAGCTTTCCTCTTGATTTCCTGCCTACAAACAGCATGGGTTTCTCACATTCATAAGATTTAACATTATTTGCCAGTTCTTTCTGATTTACATAGATGTAGCCATCATAATAAGTTTCCTTTTACTCCATTCACTGTTGAGCAACTCCTTGATGGGCTGACACAAGAAATTATGATATACTTGGAGAATTGCATCTGCACTGTGAATTAAGACTGGTCACTGCTAGTTGCCAAACCTGCCAGCTTGGCTATATTTATTTTCTCCCCCACAGATGTGCTTTCTCTTAATTTCTTCAACTTACATTACATTTTTCAAACTCTATCCTTTATACCTGTGTTTTTTGCAACTAGGTTTGGCAATCCTGTAAGACTTTTTTGTGCCTTTACTCTCATATGTGTTAAATTTTTAATCATACATACAAGTTACACATACTGTAATGTAATATACATAAAGTGAATATGTTTAACAAAGATTTTTTGGTAACTGTATATGCACTGGTCATTCTTAATCATGTGTAAGTACATTTGGAAATTCTAAAATCTGATTAAAATAAGTGCAATTTCACTCATGTATGTCCTACAGAACTGGCAATAAGTGTTAATCATACATTAAAAACAATACAAAATGTTAAAAATGCTATATTTTTGTTCAAAATGACTGTCCATCATTCTTTGTTTACCTTGCAAGCAACTACACGAGGCTTACCTATACCCTACATTATTGACTTCAAAGTAATCCTGGCAGCAATACTGTACTATACATTCTCTCTCAGAAATATAATTTAAAAAAATTTATTTTATAGAATAAGAAAGTGAAGACAATGAGGTGGCTCAGATAGGTTGGTATGTGCCAGGTCCTTCATCAGCCTAAGGGAATTAATAATTCTTTGTGTAGTATGAGCCATCCACAACAGAACAGATGAACATGTAGATGGGCACTTCTTGCAAAAATGACTGGTTTTTATTAAAAAAAAAAAAGTGTTAAAACTTACACCATATGTGTTTCACCACAAACCCGTTTCTTGTACAAAAAGTTTTAAAACTTACACCATATGTGTTTCACTACAAACCCATTTCTTGTACAAAAAGTTTTAAAACTTACACCATATGTGTTTCACCACAAACCCATTTCTTGCACATAGCATGAGTAGTAAATTTACTGGGAGACATTAAGATAATGATGCTCTGACAAAAAGATAAAAATATCTGAAGCGATAAGGGAGCTCCTGGTAAGGATAGATACTGGCTACCAAATTCTCCAGAAGAAGACAAGGGGTCAAGATCTTGGTTGAAATTATTTGAAACTGAAGGCAATGATAAGACTGCTTCCAATAACAGGCACTCTTATAACACTTGCAAGGAATCAGAGGAAGAAGTCTGTGTAACAGGTATCTGAACTGCAATGTTGCTATGTCAAGGGGAAGTGGAAGACAATTCTAGAAGCAAAACCTCCTAAGTAAAAATGGTCCTCATGAGGAGTGAAGACCTGCCTTGCAGCTTGCTACAGAAGAAAGAGTTACACTTGAGGTGTTGGCTCAAAGTCAGGTTAAATCTTGTGATTCCAAACGCAACAAAGATATTCTCTGAGGTGATATTGAAAAACTGAATGAGCAAAACAAACCAGCCTGAGCTAAAGAGAAAAGTTTCCTACGATCAAAGAACCAACTGAGAGTGCCAGTCTGAGAGACAAATGGTGAAAAGCTATAGCCTTGATGAAAACCCTGTAAGGGAAGAGAACGAAAGGGCTATGGGATAGAGGAGAAATCTGGTAGCCTGAAATAGAACTATCTTTGAAGGATCTATCACAACAGGAATCCCACAAGATCCTCCCATCAATAGAATCCCTGTTGAAACAGGCATAGAATCAGTCACAAACCTGCCCTGGAAGACAAAGAAATAAAGCACCAAGTTAACTTCAGCTGAGAATTAATTACTCCACTAAAAAATACCAGGTTTGAAGAAGGCCCTGAACTGCCTCAACAGGGATCTCACTTCTCTGTAAAGAGAATCCAAGAAAGCAGTAAATGCATCCCTTTCTACCTGCTAGGGAAAGAAACTGAGACTCTTCACTTGAGAAAAAATTCTTAAAAGTGAAAAATTGTGGTTTTATAAGCATTTTTGTGAGGTAGTCATGAATCAGAAGGTTAGGATACTGTAAAAAAAAAAAAAAAAAAAAAGCTCCAAAATTACTGGATTTCATTTTCAGTGCACTTCTATTTCCTTCTTATCTAGAGTTTATAAAATTTCATTAATTTTTCAGCATGCTACCTTTCAGCCAGCAACCGATGTGTTGTTGAGTCATTACTAAGAGCAGCCTCCTGCTCTTCTAATTTTTTGCAGTGTTTCCTTACTCAGCCTTGTAGCTTCAGTCATCATAGTTATCAGTATTTTCTAAATTGGATTTTGGTTACTGTATTTGTGGACTGTTAATGTATCTTTTTTCCCTCTTTCTTGGGCCATTCATTACCTATTTGTCTCTATCACAGTAATGGTTACCTTTGGTTCTCCATTTTTTTTCTAAGACGATTACATGATTTTGTTTGTGATTAATATTGTGTTTCATTCCCATTATCATTATATATCAACATCCTTGTGATGGCAGGGAGGGTAAGTCCTGCAGCACTTTCATGTCATCCTTGGAGAACGACTCCCCCTTTGCAATCCCCTTCTTGTGTTATCCCAGCTTTACTTGCAAAGTTTGTAAGAACTGGCATATAGAACAATGGTATCATTTTGGGTAATGTTGTGTTTACAAGCAATGGTCTTCCTCCTAAACTGGTGTTCAGCTTGGGTTGACACAAACGCTAGTGAGTTCAGATGAGGCTTCCCCATCCTTCATGTCACCTCGGGCTGTTGCTAGATCTGCTCCCTCATAGCAGACCATCACCTTTTCTACTACAACTGTCTACACTACGGAAGAGTATCACTCACTCAAGAGCCTTCCTACTATCCCTCGAACTGTCAGGTCTGTTGTCAAATAGTTTTGGTCCAATAATTTAAGATGCAAATTACCTGCTGAAGCTCAAAACAAGGAACAATATTCAAAATATGGCAGAATAAATGAATAAAAATATTTCTTCAGGATACACAGGTCTCCAAAAGTACTGGAAAACTTTCTAAAAACACTGATTTTGTGCTACTGAAGGAGAGATAGACTGGATACTTTCCTTAACAATGAGTTTGTGATAAAATGAAATGAAATTAAGTTGGAAAAAATGCACAGTAATCGTGAACGTTTCATAAAAGTTGGGAATCTTTTAAAATGTTAACCAGTTGGCAGGAACAAACAATAATTCAGTAAACTACCATAAACAGATGGGAACCTAAGTGAGTGTGCCTAATCTACCTGAACCACCTTTCATAATCTTTTTCTCTATATAATGGATAATGTGTCAGGAATCACATGTAATGCATGATTAAGCTATGTAAAAATAAGGGGTTTGTGAAAACATGGATGTGTTATAAATAAAATTTATATTCTAAAATATTATGAGATACAACCACATTAAAAATATATGTGGTATACTCTTGCATTGTGGAAATGCTATGTATATTAGTCATGAAAGCATTGTAATTAGGCCTCCTTAGCAAACATTATAAAATAATGGAATTTTTGTGTGGCTTCATTTTTAAAAGTGATGAAAATTGCAAATATAACAGCTTACACTAGAAATCAAGCAGCAGTGCTATGTGTGGGCTATCTTGAATTTCAAGTGTAGGCTACATTGTAGGGCCTTTGTTACTCTTCAGATTTTGCTACTTACCTGAAGGTCTGAACCCCAAAACATCTGGTACTAAAGATTCTGCTGTCATTCAAAAATGCAATGACAGAAAAATACCTCAGGCGTGACATGCATACTACTAAGAGTGAGAAGCACGTGGAGACTGATACTGTACTTATATTTGCTTTGTTTAAATATTTGTTAATTTACTGTTTTACACATTTTGTATTCTTCTTTGACAAGGTTCCCATGTTTGTAGTGGAATCAGCTGGAATGAGCTGCCCAAAGCATAAATGTTTTTCCTAAAACTCTTATCATTATCAGGACACCATCTTTGCAATAGGAGAACCAAGTATTAAAGGCACAAAAACACTAATTTTTAACCTATTTCTTCCCTCAGTAATTCCTATGCCCCTGATCCTCCTACCCCACCCAACCATATTTATTATGATTATCCTAATACTCTCTGATTGTAAGGTCTGTCAGCTTGTTGCATCTTTAATAATTGGCAAAGCCACTCTCCTGAATTATATTCCTGCACAATTCCTACAAAGTGATGCAAGTGCCTTGGTCTCTTTTGCTTAGTTGTGTAATACTGAACTCATCCTTTCTCTTGAAAACATTTAATGATTCAGCCATTACCCATGTTATATCTAATGATTTAGCCATTCCCTAACATGGGTGACCATACAAATTCTTCTAATTGCTGCCTAAACTTTTACTACAGTATCACCAAAGCATTCAAAACTTTACTTGACTCTGCTTTCTCAATAGTAAGAGTCATTTTCATGAGTTCTGTAATTGTGTTTAGGATACCAATTTTTCTCAGTGGATTTAACAAGGGCATGTGATACTAAAAAAACAAGCTCCCATACGCCTCACCAAAATGGCGGGAAAGTTGTTAGTTTAGACGCTTTTCAAAATGGCTGCCACCATCATCTTAGACAACTGATAAAGTTCTATTTCTTGAAGTGGATGGCCAAAAATGACAACTTAAGTGTTAATTCCCACTAATTTTGGTGTCAGAAACCCAATGGGATGGCATACATCATGATTCAGAGTCCCCTTGACCTCAAAATTGAAATGGCAGACGTCTGCAGTCCCCTACTGTATGAAGATTCACTATCACTGCAGGACTAATATGATGCTGCTAAATTCACTGAGAGACTTTGGTATCCTAAACATGGTCACAGATCCTCTCAAAATGACTCTACTATTATATTCGTTTGTTTGCGTTATAATTTGTTTCTCTACAAATATTTATTCTCTAAATTACAGTTGTATGAAAAGAATTAGAATTCAAAAACAAGAAAGCTGTAAGCCATAAAACATGAAACTTATGGCATGAATTTCTCGCTTAATTTTCTGGAAGTGCTTGAAGAGGAAAGAGTTATTGTCATCCCTTTTATAGCATATCAGAGACTCAAAGGATTAATTCTGTTAACTGACAATACAGCCTGACTAAGCTTCCCTATCATTTGTGAGTAAGAGGGTACTTTTTCATTCCGGAATGTTGTTGAATTCAAGTTATCTCTCACTTTTACTATTAAACTGCAAATGTTTTCTTAAAAAATAATCATTTCATGTTTTCTAATCAAAATTCTTTACAGATATACATTACATTGTATGACTACTAATATGTAAACCAAAACTGCTGACTCATGAAGATTTTTCTTTTCTTTACAGAGACATACATATTTTGCATGACTCTATTACAATGTAAACCAAGACTATTGACTGATCAAGATTTCTGTTTTCTTTTTGCAGGTCTATTGCACTGAAACTAACCTGTTGATTCATTAAGAATGAAAAGTAGAGGAGATAGTTATTTGCCTAATCCAGGGCCTGAATTAAAATATATATTATGTCAACAACCCTGTATAGCTGATGATAGTATGGGCAATACATATGATACAAAGTGGGAGAACCTAAAGAGCAAGTGCTTTCAGTGGAAGGAACTTGATAAATTTCAGCATGCCTATGCAACAGTGGAATGGGACAAAGGGCCTAAAGGCCTGTACATGCATAGTAAATGTTACACCCAGATCAGCAGTAATCGCTATATTCAGCAAGCACAGAATCGTGAATGGAAATCTGAGCAGGAAGAAGAAGCTCGAGCATCAACTTCAAGTCAACCACTCCAAGGAATTGTGCCTAAAAACCTTTGTTCTCATACTGGAGTGGTTCATGATAAGAATCTCTGCATGTGGTGCACAAAGGGACCACAAAAAACTAGTAATCCTGGCAAATCCAAACTTTTTCTGCTGTCAACAGAAGATGTATGGAACCGATTCAAGTTGCATACAGTTTGTCTGTCAGATGAACCTACGAGAGAAAGATTGATTACCCTAATTGCATCGAAATGGCTTTTGGGCTGGAAATTCGTTATCATTGTCAATGTTGGCGCAATTACTTAAGTGATCCTGTGAAGAATTGTTTGCCTGATGAAAATACAGAGCATCTGCAACAGGTTAGTCTTCAAGAGGCCCAAGCTATCTTCTTTCATCATGTCCGTCAAGTTATCTTCGAAGATCATGAAATCCGTAGACTGCAAGGTCAACTAATGGATTACAAATGCATTACTTTAAATTATGATTACTATTCCACAGCAAAGTCCAGTTCCTAGAAGGAAATTCTGATCAAGGAATTTGGAGATGACATAGCATTTCATGAAAGAAGTCCAAAGAATGTGAGTGAATTGGTATATGATACAAGAGCTCAAGGTTCATATCTTGAGGCTGCAATATCCTTTCTAGGTGTAAGCAATGATCAGCTGGTGAAGAATGTAGCTGGGCATCTCACAGATCAGATCATAAAAACAAAAACTGTTCCTTGGCCTCCATACATACATACATGAGTCAGAAGAAGATGAAGCCCTAAATGATCTCTCAAAGCTCATCGCTTGGTTAAAGCACCCCACTAAGTCTGAAGTTGATGACAAGCCCCCAGTCAGATCAATTGCATCTATTCTGACCAGCTACATCACTGGAAGACATACTGCTTTTGAGGCAAACCTCACTGTATTTCTACATGGTATGACAAAGAGAAGATAAATGGTAGACATATTACATAAGGATGGCCTGGGAATTAATTACCATGGTGTACTTATGCTTAGAGATTTCTGGGCAGTTACTGACCTGAAGCATTCAACTGAGTGGCCATTTGAACTTTCTAAAGGAACACCTGCAATATGTATTGTCAACAGTGATGACTTCAAAAGTGACACTTTGGCTGAAAGTGACCAATCACACTGTACAAATGTCATGTTTGTCCAGCCAGTACTGCCTGAACTAAATCTACCTACCCAAGATGAGGAAAGACCAGTTGCAAACAGCACCTTGCCTTCCTACCTCTCTTCTAGTCTCAAAGAACTTGGGAGCCAGATGCAAAGAGTTGAACCATACGAAACAGTCAAGCAAAGTGAACCACCCATCAGACCAAGGGTAAGGATGAACATTGTCTAGACACTGCTCCTCAAAGAATGAGAGGTGTCATCCATGCAATGGTCCGATCTAAGGCGGATGGAACAAGACCAAAGCCAGAAGACCAGACCGTACCAGCCTATTCAGGCTTCCAAGCCAAGCTGTCACCAAAAACCAAGAAAAGTAAGGCAATTTATCACATGACTTTTCCTGATCCAACAAGCAAAACAATTCTGTATGATGTCCTCTGCAAGCTAGGCAATTGATGACAAGAAGATGCCATTTGCTGTTATTGTCGGTGATCATCCTGTCTACACATTATTGCTAGAATTAAAAATTGAGAATCCGGAGATGTTTGCTGATATTTTGCCATTTATGGGTCCTTTCATATCCACATGTCTTTCATCACTGCAATCTACAAGAGGTGCAAAGGCTCAAGAATTTCAGATGTACTGGTGGCTGCAGGTGCTGTCGCAGAAGGATCCATTGATCAAGCTCTACATGGAAAACATTTCAACTACGGTGTGCACTGCCTTTGACTTTTCTACAAGGCTTTAGTCCACCGTGCACTAGATAAATACTTGGAAGGTTCCATTCTGTCTGAAGAGATCCAGGCATCTCTCAGTAAGTTAAACTGTCCAGTAGACCAATACAAACTTAATGATGCATATGCTGAGTTAGAAAACAATGCTGATCTCAAGGCACCTGTTGATTCTCTATTTGAGAACTTAGATGGTGTTCCACAAGCAGAATTCTGGATTTCATTCTTGGAGATGGTAGAGATACTGACTCAAAGTATCCATGCTATTAGGACAAGAAACTGGATGGGGCTCAAGTCCTCACTAAAGTTGACGCTGCCTTGGATGCATAGCTATGATAACGATAAATATGGCCTCCATCTTCCAGATTTCATAGCAGTCCTGGAAAGTCCTCCCCATATCCAAGCATAATTAATGGAGAGGGGCATGTTTGCACAATCAGTGACTGGTAAACCCTATTCATTTACTGCCCTTGACGTATGGATAGTCAACGATGAATGAAGGATCAAAGCTTCACGTCTGGATGGTTGGCTATTCTCAGGAATGAAAAGCAACTACTGTCAAACATGCAGAATGTTAATAATGTCATGCATAAGGGCCTGTGTCCATCGTCATGCAAATCACAAGAGGCAAGGTTCAAGAAAGCATGCAGATTGTGCCCCAAGTAAGATGAAGATAGATGAACAATCTGTGCAGGATATCAGTGCATGTCTCACTGAGTTCCAGTGTGATTCATTTGACCACTAGATCAGACACTAAGATTCCTACAACCTGGAATTCAAGCCTCTCCAGCTCTTTTTGCTGATCTGAAGTCTGCAAAAGCCAATGGAGAAAGGAAAGTGGAAGAATTTGTATATGAGTCTATTCGAAAACAAAGTCTCCAAGTGCTCAAATACCATGTAGCAAAAGAAGCAACTTTGCCACTCAAGAAATCGAGAAGAGAATAAGTGAAAACCTGAAACAAACAACTGAAGAAATGAAGAGTAAGGCATTTGCCTTGGACATCAAACTTGTTGAGGTAAGTGTTAGCTTAAAGATGGAAGACTTAATGCATCACTGAATAACAGATGAGTGCCTTTCAATATTTAATGCAAAAGGTACTATGTGCAAAACACTTTAGAGTAAGCTACAGGAAAAGCTGGCAATGAAATCCATGTCGTACCCTGATATTTACACATCAATAGCAGAATGGAACCCTGATATTTACACATCAATAGCAGAATGGGATTAATCTGGTGTCTAACAACCCTTTCTGCAGAAGATAGAGAAAAAGCAAATGGAACCAAGTTCACCCGGGGAGATTATGTGAGAAACTTGTGAAACTTTTTTCCCGAACAGACATACGAATGCAGAACGTATCATCTTGGTGAATGACTCATACGAGTAAGACTTCTCAATCAAAGATAGTGAACGACATCATAAAAAAAATCAGTCCATTTGCAATGTGTTTATGAAGTCGGGGGACAAATTTCATGCTCTTCTTGGTAACCCTGAGAATAGTTTGCCTTCAAGCATTAATTGAGGATACCTTCAAAAGAAGGGCCTCTACAACAACTACTCAGCTCATATTCTGCATTGTTAGCAAATCAGCAGGGAATATCACCACAGATGAAGTATTGCAGAATCTTACATGTCCCCATGCAGAAGCAGACACCACTCTGTTCACACTCTATGGTAAGTTACAGTCAGAGGGTATCAGAAGCAGTTGTAATAGACACTGAGGATACTGTTAAATATGTTCAGGCAGCCTATGTGGCTCAGCAAATATCAGGACTCTTGTGCCTGAAATGCAAATCTCAACTTATAAGTGCTCAGTGTTTGTGAGATGAGGTAATGGCAGAGTTTTTGATCCCACTTCACATTCTTACTAGATATGACCATAACTCAGGCTTTTATGGAGTAAGCAAGACAACTAATGTTGACCAGGTAGAAAAATCATCAGAAGCTCACAACCTCCTTAAGAGTTGTGGCACAATCCTCCCAGTCCCACAAAAAATCATCAATGACTTACAGGAATTTGTTATCCGGTACATCTATCGTGACACTATACGCAAGACATTGGCAGAGGTGAGAGCAGCAAAGTGGTTAGCACTGAAAAAGATTATCAGACTGGTATCTGCCTCTGACATTCTACGATCACACTTAGAGCGCACCAATTACCTTGCATATTTGCAGAAGAGCTTCCAGCTTCAGAATAATCCATCACCAACTGGCCATGGATGGCAACTTGTAAATAGCTTATGCCTCCCAGTACGCTATACCAAACTTGCGCTTCCACCATCCCTGGAACTTCCAACAACTCCAAGTCATCTACAAATGGAGAGCAGTGATGATGACCATGGAAGTGAATCTGACAGCCGTGCAAATTTGTTCTGCAGTGATAGTGAATCTTAATACAATAGGGGGACTGCAGATGTCTACCATCTTAAGATCAAGGGGACTCTGAATCGTGATATATGCCATCCCATTGTGTTTCTGACACCAATTTAGTGGGGACTGACACCTAAATTGTCATTTTTGGCCATCCACTTCAAGAAATAGAAATTTATAACTTTTCTAAGATGATGGTGGTGGTCATTTTGAAAAAGTCTAAAATGACAAATTTCCTGCCATTTTGGCAAGGTATATGGGAGCTCATTTGCTTTAGCATTACATGCCCTTGTTAAATCCACTGAGAAAAATTGATATCCTGAACACAGTCACAGAACCCCTGAAAAGGACTCTACTACAAACACCTTGAATCTCATACAGTTTACAGGGATCATTTATATGGCTTCCAGAAGGCAAGATCTACTGGCATAATTTCTTATATCGCTTATGTTATTTTCTCTGTAGGACTTCATAGAATCATTTGTCACCACTTTTAACATCTTCAAGACATTTAAAAGTCCAGCATAAAACTCCATCAGCCACCCTTCCAGCTTGTGGCTTTACACTTTCCCTCTGTAAGCTTATTTCCAGTAATGCAATTACAAGTAACTGCTTTACATATGTCACTGCTGACAGTGCAAATCTGCTCCCTTCTCCATTTCTATTCCATTCTCTCAAATATTTTTTTTTTTGTGCTTCATCAGTGCAACTTTCCAGTCTACCTCTTTTCCTTCCCAAGCTTAAAACTTATGATTCATGCCATGTTTCTTCTTCAGTCACCTACCAGTCCTAATCAGTTGATCACACTCATTCTTCAATTGTCCTCTCTGATCTTGTAAGCATACTGTATTTCAGTAAGGATCCTGTAACTTGGTCAAATTAAGTGTCCCTTATACATCTGTCTCCACTCCCATCTTAATGAAAACTTAACTGAACTTCTCCATTCGTTTGATATTTTGGATACCCCAGAGGCTTTTAACTCATCCTGGAGAGATTACAATGTTCAAACTGTTAAGTCAACTTCTTAAATGGATGTGGTAAATTATTTTCATCTGTTACCAAGGCTTTATGTTAGGTTTATTCACCCCGATTTGGAGAATTGTTTCTACAAATGAGGTTCTTCATCTTTAGTCTCCCTCCTCAACAGGACTAAATACAAGTAAGCTTGTTTGGTCAAAAACTCCTCTCTTACCTCATCCCTCAATTCACCTCCTATCTTCTGCAATGATGTAATCGTCCTCGTTTATATTGTTATGCATAAAAGTTCCACAGAAACAGCTGCTTAATACACTTACACAGCAGCCTCAACAGCCACTTACTTGTCTTTCATGGACTACATCACTTCCATGATACTGAAGCCCTTCCATTTCAAATCCCTCTCTATTCCAGCCAACTAGCAGTCATTCTACATACTCTCAATGTTGGTAAACCACTTTGTTCCACCTTCCTTTAATCAGGCAAACTATTTATATCAAAGCTTCCATCTTTTTCCTCAAATCTGTGGTACTCTTTGCAAAACATTCTGTGGGTCCCAAATTCAAGCATCACTCAGGTTGTGGTAGTTTTACTGGCACAGGACCTTGATGTTACTGTGAGCTAGGGATGCAGGGTTTGAGGGACACACCGTGTCTACCTGCTGAGACATCAACATCAAAGGCCTCATTCCCCAAGGTCATGGTCTCATATAAGAGGAGAGGTAGACTGGGCAAGGATCTTATGGATAAGTTTTCTCTAAGCAGTGATCTGTCCCTTGCTTCTTCAGCTCGTTAGCAAACTTCAAATCCCTTAAAAAATCTATTCACTTCTAAATGACCAACCTGGCTTAATAACCCCTTCATAAACCCCAATTTTTCCTCTAATAATCTTCTTTCAGCTTCACCTATCCTGAGTTTCACAAAAAATTTACCCACTAAATTTACTCATTCTTCCCCCATCTATACTATTACTCCTTGTTCTACAGAAATTTATTTCAACAGTCACAGAGCAATGAATAAATAATCTATTATTACATCAGATTCCACATACTGTATAATCTTTAAACACTTGACTCATTTTACTAATTCATTTCAATAATCATTCACATAGCACTATTCAGTATAAGTCTGTCTCTTTCTATCCACAATATCTAATAGAAGAACTAGTGCATGGCACTATTAATGAAGCACCAGGCCATTCATCATTTATCCAATTATAAGTAGATATCTGCTAATGTTAGAATAAGAATAGCAATTATGGATGTAAAGGAATTCCTTCTACAGCATGAAGGTATCACTGTTACCACTGAATCTCTTGCATACAAAATCTGCAAAAATTCTCTATTTGCAAAGTTAACTGTGCATCCCAATATTGTATAGGGATGACCTCTTGCCACACAATGGGTTGTGAATGTCTTGTACCCCACCCCTCCCCAAAGTTTTAACTGATCTTGTTTGAATTGCTTGTTGGAATTCAAGGATCTTGGTTTTTAAAGTCTTAGTATGAAGATTCATTATCTAAAGATATTATGAAACAGCTAAAGTAGAGCTGATGTACAGGTTAGGGGTTCACTGGAAACTTTTGTTAGGTGAAGCAAAAGGCACAGCATGAATACAAACATAACATTTTAGTTCTTGACTTTAATAAGTTTGTTTAAATTGGGAATCACAGCTTATAAGTAAGAAAATGTCACATGTACTGTACATGTCAGTGTAAATACAAGCTCAGAGTAACATCCATAAAATAAGCACTGAGCAATGATTGTGTGAAAAGAGTCTAAACTGAAATTAAGAATTTTCTCGCAGATGTTTCCTTTTTCGTCCCTATAACATCCACTTTCTTAGATGACAAGTTTTTCTAATCATTTACAATTGGACCTAAATTACTTTCCTTGTTATCTTTCTATTTTTCTTCAAGCTCCATATAGTTTAATAAAAGGAATTAGTTAACTTTCCTTCTGGATATTACAAAAAAGGGAGAAAGGTAATTTCTCAATGTTAACAATCGTGAAAATCATGTCACTATTAAGATCAAAGGCTCCTCAGTGATTACTATATCAGGTAAAATAATTCAGCAACATGTAGCACTAATTCTAATCACAGTTTATACCAAGATCACTTATTAACTAATTTAATCAAATCTGTAGTGAGAACAGCTACTAAACATCCATTGAAAAATTACTAACATGGCAAATGACAATCTTCTAGTAAAATTACAAAAGCAAAACTATGCTACTTTATTATGTAGGAGCTACATATTTCATCTAAAGAACATGATACTCCTGGTTGTGAAAAATTAACTTTTAAATAACTTATGACCATACCTTGTTTCAATCTTCATTGAGACACTGCCATCATTGAGAGTTAGACGTTCTAAGGCAGCTCGTAGTACAGGATTCTCTCGCTGGTCCAATGGATATACTCCGGCAAAGACCTACAAAAATAGTCATGAGAGGCTGCAAATTATGTAGTTAGATAGGTATAGTATAATAAAACTCCAGGTGTCTAATGCAAAATGCATGTAATTTTATTTAATAACAATACAATTTAAGTGTCATCTCCATTTTAAACAGAAGAAGCCACAAGATTTTTGCTAAAAGGAAACCCTCTTTTATTCACACACAAACACACACACACATATATATATATATATATATATATATATATATATATATATATATATATATATAAATATATATATATACATATACATATACATATACAAATACATATACATATACATATACATATACATATGCATATATATATATATATATATATATATATATATATATATATATATATATATATATATATATATATATATATATATATATATATATATATATATATATATATATATATATATGAGCATAACAGAGCAAGCGGTAGCGCCGTTTTTACAAACAGAAAAATGCATTTAAAGTTTTCAAACATCAATATCTTTGAAACCAACCATACGATTTTAATCTAGTTTTCGTCATTTTAAAGGAAATTTATCCATGTACCATATATCCCAAAATTATGCCATTATTATATCTTATACTTAAGCTATAGCATAAAATGTAGGGTAAAGTAGAGTGTACAAGATTATTATTTTACTCGATAATAATGATTTTTGCGGTTGATTTTACTTTCTTTGGTCCTTCCTTAATTATTGACATTATAACACTTAAGAAAAAACGTCATGGTAAACACACACACACAAAATAAATAAATAATAAAAGATAAGAAAGCTCAATAAAAAAAAATGCTAAATAGCAATAAAAAAAAGCATTGATTGTAATTCCTGAATTTTAATCAATAATATGGTTTTAAAATTTTTTACATGAATGGTAAATGAAAATAAAATTCTTTGAAATTAATGACAATAATACCAGAAACATTAGCACAAGTGAAATTCATGTCCAGAGCATCAACGTTAGCGTCTCTGACCGGGACCTCTTCTTCTTCAGGAGTATCATTAAGCCTTCCTCCTTCTTGAGTGTCAAAGTCCTTGAAGTACTGGGTGCGATTTCTGAGTGTTCACGTTAAAAACAAAAAGTTGTATGTCCACAGTTTTCTTTTATAAAAAGCAACGCTAGTACTCAGCTTGGGTGTCGGCAATGTTTGTTGCAGATCGAAACATAACGCCAAAAAATCATCATTGTCTGAAGTACTAAAGCTATCAAGCGCAGCTCTAGCTTGTGTTGCAAGCATGTTATGTCCATCCAACTCACATTGCATTTCATCCAACTGAGCCTGTTCACAACCCATTTGTTTATATTTTGAAATATTTGCTGAAAATAAATCACAGGCGTTGCATGTATCAACAGCTGGGGCATGAAACCAATATTAAATTCAGTCCTAAACACATTATGATATTAATTAAGAGAGACAATATCCACATTTGGTGCTCATCTTTAATAAACTCCACATACATATCATACAACTTCACAACACTAAGATTCGATTCCATGTACATGCGGTTCGAGATTTTCTTGTGAGAATAATGAGATGTCATGGTCGGCAGCGTCTTAATGTGTTCACGCACAAGGTCTGCTTTTTCCCCAGAAAATTTTGATACCCTTGCGTTTGTTCCCCGCTTGTCAGCCACTGTTGTATTCCCCAATGTCAGTTTCTTTAAAACAACACGTACCCTCTTATCCCCTATTCCAAAAATAGCCATAAAAGCTTTTTTGCACACATTGTAATGCTTATCTCCATATATCACGATATACAAAATTGTTTGTGTACACGAACTTTCCTCTGCGGGTTTCCTTCGACGTTTTATTTTCACTGAAACCATTAATTTCTGCAAATATGATGTGTGGGCATTGTAGTTCCCCATGCCCCAATAATCTTTAAACAATGTCTCTATCACATGCATAGTAACTTTCTGAAAACACCCATCAGCACAAGCAGGTCCAATTTTACGGGCTTCTACTTCTTAGAGTCTTTTCGGCTAGTATAAGCCTAACCGTCGTCTGAAGTTTTTAGCGATACTCATTTTCCAAGTTTCAGGATGGCCTTCCTTTACGACCATGTGAAGAACCAGGCTCATTAATATCTTCACTTGATCGCTATTGATAACTTTGCCTTCAATAATATCGATCTCTTGGTGATCGCTGTTATTAACATTATCAGCCATGGTAAAAAAAAAAAAAAAACTATTTAATTGCTGAGAAAATACTCATAAGAAGTAAAAAATATCAGAGCAACTGATAACAGAAAGAGCATGTGATAAGAGAAAGGATGAGAAGGTGTCTCTGTGTTCCGTCATACGAGATAGAGCAGCTGACAAGCGAATAAGCGTGAACCCAGTCTCTGCGTTTTCATTGGATGCCGAGTTCAAGCGGGAGGTAGTTGAAGAGAGACAGCAATGCTCACTCCCCCATACCTCCTGCCCTCACCACCCCAGGTTTAAAGGGACAGTTGAAAAGCGCCCTTATGCAAGCGAGTCTGTTGGCAGAAATTTCTACATCCCGTAGGAAGTGAAAAAGTACTTGTGTTCAGTGGCATATTAGACCATAATATTTCAACCCTACGGTCACATACGATGTACTGATGCATAGAGGAAGCCTGGGGAAAAATGTCATTACTGCTAACTTAATTTAGGCTTGTGGTGGTGCTTGTGCCCTTGCTCATGGCGCCTCATATATATATATATATATATATATATATATATATATATATATATATATATATATATATATATATATATATATATATATATATATATATATATATATATATATATATATATATATGTATATATATATATATATATATATATATATATATATATATATATATATATACAGTATATATATATATATATATATATATATATATATATATACATATATATATATATATGTATATATTTATATATATATATGTATATATATATATATATATATATGTATATATATATATATATATATATATATATATATATATATATATATATATATATATATATATATATATATATATATATATATATATATATATATATATATATATATATATATATATATATATATATAAGGGATTTTGACAGAGGAAAAATCTATTTCTGAGAAGGTCCCGTGTCACCGGTGAAATTCCATTACAGCACAATTTCTAGGTATAACAATGCTAGATATACCAGAGAAAAAGAGCTTTCAGGAAAGCTGGGGTTACTACCCCCAGTCGAGCGTCTTCTAGGAAGACGTCGGTATAAAGAAGGGTGAGTGAAATACCACTACCACGGAAATATACTCGAAAGATCTCTCCTTATCAAAACCCCCGGAAAAGAGCGGTGAGCCGTTACAGCTCCTACACTCAACACCCGCCAGGACGGCGACACCAGCGCCACCTACTTCATTCCATGCTAGCACTAACCCCAGACTTGGCATGTGCAAGAAGGGGGGGGAAGTACTAGATGAGCTAGGGAGGGTCACCGGGTGACACGGGACCTTCCTCAGAAATAGATTTTTCCTCTGTCAAAATCCCTTTTCTGAGTCCAGTCCCGTGTCAGCCGGTGAAATAGTGATAGAGAATCATGCCAAGACTGCAACTACAAGGAAAAAAGGGGGTAATCTGAAGGAAATGCAAAATTTTAACGAAAATAATTTTAATCAAGTAATCTCTTTCATGAAGCAAGAATACTAAAACTAAGGTATATTAAATCTAAGGCACATCAAAAAACTTAATACTATAAAACACTGGAGGTCCCCGGCATGATGGGGAAAAAACCTCAAAAATCTTAAAATTACTTAAAGGTAGTGAAACATGAAATGTGCACAGAACAAGCAAACACAACCTTAATACTATACACGTAAACTTAGGCTAAACACGTAAGAGACAAGACTAATGAAAATTAATATATACACATATATCTGGGGTACGTGGAGCCAAATAAAAACTGTCCAGTACCCCATAAGAAAAACAATTATGGCATGTCAGATTACACTTTTCCATCAACAGATACAAGATACATCAATATGAGGAGCCAGGCAGTGAGGCATAAACAACCAGGAGAATAAGCAGAGAAGTAAATGAGGCAGGCGGGGGGGGGAAAAGGAAAGGATAAGGATATGATTATTTAAGGTGGGAGATGACACTTCCCACTGCTATGGTAGAAAATTTCAGGGCTTCGAGTGATTTTTAAATAGTGGCGTTTAAACACTAGAGGTGATTTCCAACCCGTATATTTAGATAACTCTGAAAAGTCCATATTATGAAAGTAATTAATGGAAGTAGCAACTGCTCGAATATCATGAACTTTAGGAACTGAATCTGGGTTGGCCTGTTTAATGAAATACAGAATTTGTTGTCTTATAGCATTCAGTGAAAGAGTACCACCTTTCTCCCTGATAAAAAGAGGACCCGACTTACTCTGTGGAGTTCTTAAAAGGTAAGATTTAAGTGTATAAACTGGACATAAAGACTGGTCTTGAGGAAGGGCACCACCTTCCAAGGAGACCACCTGTCCTGTGGGTCTTCGTTCTTAGCTAAAAATCTAGGGTCAGGGGAAAGGAGGACCTCTCCAGATGGGAGGAAGTTAACAAAATTATCACCTCTAGTGAGAGCTGACAGCTCTGAGATTCTAGCACCTGAAGCCAAGCTAATCAAAAATAATGTCTTCCTTAACAGATCCTGATAAGAGCAATGAAAGTTATCCAACTCTGATGCTAACTTAAGGACGTCATTGAGAAACCACGTAACAGAATGTGGGCGTGATACTGGTCTCAGACGAGCGCATGCTCTGGGATGGATGAAAAATAGGAATCTGTAAGGTCGATTTTAAAGCCGTAAAGAAATACTTTCTTCAATGCCGACTTGACTGTGGTAATAGTGGCCGAGCCAGGCCTTTCTCAAACAGTGACCTAAAGAAGGAAACTCCTAAATTAGTCGTCATGATTTTGGCTTCAGATGCTTTCAGGAAGGAGGCTAATTTTTTGACTGCTGAGTCATACTGTCTAATAGTAGAATCTCTTTTATCTGATTCTAAAAACAGAGTGTTGACAGGGTCAATGTTTGCTCCTTTTGGGCTGCGAACTTTATAAAGTCCATAAAACTAGGGCATTCTGAATCCTTGAGGAAGCTGACACAGTCTTGGTTTGTACTGTCTGGGTCAGAATGGGCTTGGGAATCCGAAGACTCTGCAATCCCAGTTCCTGAAGAAGAGGGAACCAATTGCTCTTCGGCCAATAGGGGCTACTAGGCTGGTTGACCTTTGAATGTCCTGAGTTTGTGTAAAACTTTCAGCAGTAAATTTATTGGAGGAACAGATAAATCTTCTCCCAATTGTTCCAATCTACTGTCATTGCGTCGTCTGTGGCGAACGCCTGAGGGTCCAGGTTGGGGCCACGTAACAGGGGAGCTTGAAGTTGCTCTCCGTTGCGAACAGATCCACTTGGAGTCCCGGAACCCGGCGGCAAACCCATTTGAAAGATTCCACATCCAGGGACCACTCCGTCTCCAACGGGGTAGTCCTGGACAGGGAATCCGCCACCACGTTCCGGACACCCGCTAGGTGGGTGGCTGACAGGTGCCAGCCGTGCTTGTTCGCCAGGGGAGAAGATAGCAACCATTACTTGGTTTACTCGACCTGATTTGGAGCCGCCCCTGTTGATGCAATGAACTACCACTGCGCTGTCAACACCAACCTGATATGAATCCGGTTGGGGGCGGATTTTCTTCAGAGTTAGAAAGACCGCCATAGCTTCCAGGGTGTTTATATGGAACTGCTGAAACATTGTGGACCACGTTCCTTGTACTTTTGTTTTGGTGAATATCCCCCCCAGCCGCTTAGAGAAGCGTCTGTGTGAATAACTAGTGCCGGAGGGGGAAATTGAAGTGGAACTGTTTTGGACAGGCCTCTGACTGTGGTCCAAGGCCGCAGTCTTGTCTTTAAGATTCGAGGGATAGAGGAGACCTTGTCTCTGAGCTTGACATTGGCTCGACTCCGCCACACTCTGTTTATGTCTTTTAATTTGGCTTTCAAGAGCAGGTCTGTCACTGAGGCAAATTGAAGAGACCCAAGGACTCTTTCTTGGGACCGGCGGGATGCTGATGGATTTTTGAGAAATCTCTTGGTGAGAGATGCTATCTCTTTCCTCTTGGGAGGCGGGAGAGATAACGTGTGGGAGGACAGATCCCACTGGAGACCCAGCCACTGAAACCGGGACTCGGAGTCAGGCGGGACTTCTCCTGTTCAGTTGAAAACCCAAGCGACTCCAGGAAATTGATGACTATGGACGTGGCCTTCTGACACTCCGGAACAGTTGGTGCCCAAATTATCCAATCGTCCAAATGCGCTGCTAGGGATATTCCTTGGGACTGGAGTTGCTGTACTACCGTGTCCGCCAGCTTGGTGAATATCCTGGGTGCAATGTTCAGACCGAAGGGCATGACCCTGAAGGAGTAGGCTTGATTCCCGAGTCTGAAACCGAGGAACTGAGAGAAGTTCCGCGCAATCGGGACGTGATAATAAGCGTCTGAAAGATCGATAGAGGTGGTGACGGCTCCACGCGGAAGTAGAGTCCGTACCTGAGCTACCGTAAGCATGCGAAATTTGTCGCATTTTATGTAGAGATTTAGACGCGACAGATCCAGGATCACTCTTTGCTGATCGGAGTCTTTTTGGGAACAGTGAATAACCTGCCTTGAAACTTTAGGTGCCTTGCTTTCTTTATTGCTCGTTTGTTGAGCAATTCTGTCACATAATCCTGTAGGATTGATGTGGGTGGCTGGTAAAACCTGGTTAGAGGAGGAGGGTTCTTGATCCAGCTCCATCCTAGTCCCTTGGACACAATGCTGTGTGCCCAAGGGCTGAAGGTCCATTGGTCCCTGAACCAATACAGGCGACCGCCTACCTGTGTTCTCTCAGTGGGGAGGAGCGGGTTTGTTCCCCTACCACGTCCAGGTCTTCCCCTTGGGGTGGTGTTGGGCTTTTCCTCTATGGGGGCTTTGCCTCTTCCTCCCCTTGCAACCCTATTAAGGCCGTGAAAAAATCCACGGCCCTCATATGTGGGGTTGTATGCTGGTGAGGTCACATAGGAGGGCGCAGCTGGTTGGACCAGCACATACTGTTGGGGGTGAGCCTTTGAGGTGGATGGCTGGGCCACTGCCGAGACCGGGACGGCTTGGACCACCGCCTGATGGGGCCTCTTATGCCTCCTGAAGCGTTTGCCTCCTCTCGTCTGGGGCCGGCCGATTCTGGGGTCTTGCGCTTATAGGCAGAAATGCCCCAGCGAGCGCGAACTCTGATTGGCCCGTGTAGCCTCAGCCATAACGGATGTAACCTCTTCTTCAGGGAAGAGGTTAGGTCCCCAGATCGAGCTTTTAACGAGCTTGTTAGGCTCGTGGCGGATAGTAGCATCGGCAAAGATGAATTTTCTGCATTCCAGTCTGGCCATGATAAACTCAAACAAGTCAGACTGGAAGCCAGCCAGGAAGGGACTTAGCCAAAACCTGGAAAAATGGTTCGTCTGAGCAGGAGACGGCAGTAGCTTCAGTAAGGCAGACGGAGTTCAAGGACCGGGCTAACTTAGTCCGGGCATCAAACTCCGCCTTCAACAAAGATTCCGGCAGCTTGGGAGCTGCTCACTAAACTGCGTGGAAGCGCAGAAGGGGTCCAGCTTCCCGACAGTGAAAGTGGACGGGCGCCCACCCAGAACTCATTACTTCCTGGGAATACCAGGGAAGTAGGGTCTGTTTCCCTTAGCTGTGGTAAAGGGATTACCATCAAAGCATGCTCGGGCCGTAGCCAGAGCAACTTTGTCCAAGCAAGGGGTGGGAAGGTCTTCTCCCAGGGTGAACATTGTAAAATTGCCCTTGAAAGGAGTCAATTTTGTGTTCTCTGCCTGCCACTCCGTCAGAGTGCGCAGGAGAGCCGACTGAGCTTGGTCCCTAGGGACGATGACAGTCTCCCTAGGAACCTTGTCTGACCGAATCCAAGCTTCTTCTGTAAGCCTCACGAAGCCTGGATAAGGGGGCAAGAGATCGGGGAAGAACTCCAATTCCTCCAACCGTCTCGTGCCAAGACCCTCAACTGTAAGTTTGCCATCATGTTGGATGGCCCGGAGTGCGGCGCCAAGGGTTACCGACATCAACGGCGGGAGGTCCGCAGTGTCGGGGATAACATACTGTGGTTCTGCTGGGGTGGGTGAGCCATTCCTGCCAGTATGTTATCATGACTGGCCAACTTCTCAGAGATTTTTTTCAAACCTCGAATCTAGGTCCTCCGTAAACTTTTAAAAGTTGATTGGCAAAGGCCTGTGCATCAAAAGCAGGCTGGCGAGGAGGGCTTGGTTTTGCAGCCCTCTTACTCGCGCCTTTGCTGGAGGAACCAGACTTGCTCCCGGAGGCTACAGGTCCTGAAACCTTAGCCTTCGACGGGGAAGGGCGATGCCTTCTTGGAAGTCGAGGACTTGTAGCCCTTCGCCTTCCATGAAGTCTTCAACTTCAACTTGGGGATAGCAGATGGAGCTCTATCACCCAAGGAGGAAGACTTCACAAAACCTGCAAAAGAAGATATGGATGAAGCAGGGGAGTCAAACAGAGGGGCCCGCCCCAACAACCTCACTTACCTCACCACTTACCACCTGGTCCTGCTCCGTATTCATTGGTTCCAGGTTAAGATCCAAGGCGGCTACATCCTCCGAGACCTCAGCGTAGAGGATATCCACTTGGGGTGGCTGGGTCGCATCCCGGATTGCTGGATGATTGGGGTGGCAAGATCTTCAGGCACTGCGGCCGCCACCCGTGCGCCGGGGTAGAGCAAGTCCCTCAACCTGGCGTCGAGGACGTAGGGCTTCCCGACGGAACATTCCTGCCAAACCCAGCCACCCAGGCGGAGGGATTCAAGGCAGACTTCTTGGAAGATTCGTCCGCCTGTAAGAAAACCAACAATTAGCTAAGAACGAAAAAACCAGTCCGGGAACCTCATAAACAATATACAATATGAGGAGCATAAAGCGGAGGAAAAAAGACTGTCACTTACGGACTCATCCTGGATGGTTGAGCAGAGAGCAAAGCAAACCTCACAACCATCAGGGTGCCAAACAACCAGGTTGTCCAGTCGGACCGCACAACCAGCGTGGGTCCGGCACACCACGTGACCGTAGGGTTGTTGGAGGAGGCGGTACACCCGGCTCCTCACAGCGAACAGTCTGTAAGGAAAAAACATGAACCTCACCACTCTAAGCAATCTAAAGCCGGCAAGGCCGGGAAACTCAACTACAACCGGAATACTCCGGCGGAGAAGAACTCCCTTATCATAAACTGGGCCAATAAGCTCTAAATTACACAGAGTGGAAGGTAAAGTTTTCAGACCCGGAGTACTCCGGGAATGAAGGAATGAGAAACCAGGAACTAACCATAAGGGCTGCCAGTAAAAATAATGGCGGAGCCCCCGGGTGTAGGACCGGACTCACGTATATATATATAAATAATGAATACTCCTGTTAGATAAACAGATTTATCTAAATAAATATATTAAAAAACAAAATAAAAATAACATTAAACAAAATAATAATAATAACAAGTGATGGTAAATACTCCGGAGACCGGAGGGATCCGCTTCCTCTATATAATGAAAAACCTTCCACCACTTACCTCCCGCCGGAGAAACAAGGTGGGTAAAATGCTCGTATATGTTCATAACATAAGGCGGAGCAAATATATTTCACCCTATCAACGTAAGCCCGACGGGGAGACGAGAGGTATGGGATAGTGATTCGAACACGTTCGAGCAAACAAACCACCAACCCCACCACAGCGATGCTAGGGACTGTATGGGAGGAGCGAATCCCTCTACCAACAGGAGGAGTCCCTGAACTCGGAGAAAACGCCATCTAGCGTCACCCGCACGAGTAGAGCAAGGCTGGAGGGGGAGGGGGAGGGGTGGAGAGGGGGAGGGTAGGCTACCAGGAAGGGAACAGGAGACAGGGAGAAACATATCACCCGCTCAACTGCATCCTTCCCTCCAAGAATAATGAAACTTGGAAGGGTAGCCTACTACTGGGAGGAACACAGCCCGAAGCCCGACTCCTTCCTAGGCGAAGCCTAATATGGACCTAACCTAGTATAGGTTAGGAAATGGAAGGAGTGCAAAAGGGAGGAGGAAGCAACAGGGAGAGAAATTTTGTGCCGAGAACCAACCGGGATCGAGAAGGGGGCAAGTAGGCGACTAGCCTAGAGGAAACACATCCAAAGAACTCGATTCCCCCAAATGGAGGAAGAGAACTAAGGGGCTCACTCTGCCCACCTAAAAACGACCCGGAGGAAACAGCAACCAAAACTCCCTCAACCTGATGATCTCCCCACCCAGGGCAAGGGATGGAAGCAAACAAGCCTACACCACAAAATAACCATCACATATAAACAATTAAAACAAAAATGTGTTCAATAGGAAGCGTAGCCTACCTCGGGAAGCGGTTAGATCTGAGGCTGCCGCCACACAGAGGTAAACCAAACAACAAAAAATAAAACAATTAAAATAAATAAAAACTAAATAAAGAGAGCACCATCTTCAAGCATAAAATAATTAGCCTACTTGAGACCAAAAATAAAAAGGAACCCAACCTGGGGGTACCTGGATGGGGCATCACCTAACAAAGGCCGACAGGCCAATGAAATGCAAAACAAAAACTAAAAAAGGGGGAGCCACCGCAAGGAACCACCAGGAAGGGAACCAAGGGGGTTAAAATCTATCTATAACGACAAGAGGAGACAACTCCAACCGAAAGAACAGAGGGAGTCGCCTCGCGGTCGACATGGCTGGCGGGGACGCCGTGGCGTCATAATAAGATCTCAATATTTATGAAAATACGAGACCAAAACAGCCAAAAAAAAAAAGAACAAAACCCCACAAGAAGATGGTACTTAACTTAGAGATGGAAAAGGTGCTCGATGCCATCAGAGATGCAAAAAAATCCAAAAAAGGGACGAGCACACAAAAGAAAACAGCAATCACGTGCTAGAAAATGGAATGAGGTAGGTGGCGCTGGTGTCGCCGACCTGGCGGGTGTTGAGTGTGGGGCTGTAACGGCTCACCGCTCTTTTCCGGGGTTTTGATAAGGAGAGATCTTTCGAGTATATTTCCGTGGTAGTGGTATTTCACTCACCCTTCATTATACCGACGTCTTCCTAGAAGACGCTCGACTGGGGTAGTAACCCCAGCTTTCCTGAAAGCTCTTTTTTCTCTGGTATATCTAGCATTGTTATACCTAGAAATTCGTGCTGTAATGGAATTTCACCGGCTGACACGGGACTGAACTCAGAAATATAAATACATGATAAATAAATATAGCTGCATATAATATATAAGATATAGATATAACCCATAAGTTATATATATATTATTTATATATATATATATATATAACATATACATAACAAATACCCATATAAATACCATATATATACATATATATATGTATATATATATATATATTATATACATATATATATATATAATATATAATAATATATAATATATACATTATATGCCTATTTCAGACTAATAGGGTTGGATATATATATATGGCCCAATATCATATATATATATATATAATATATATATTATATATATATATATATACATATATTTACATATACATATACATATATATACATATATATACATATATATACAAACATATTATATAAATATCACTATAGCCTAATATATATATATATATATTTAAATTTATATATATATTTTATTTAATTTCTTGTATTTATACATAATGAGTACATATATATACATGCCATATATAAAGACTACAGAGGAAATCAGATATATTGATATAATCGGCTATACATATATATCATGAGGTCATAGATAATATATATCACATAGTCATAAACGCATTCTATATATGTTCATATATATAAAGGGATATATATATTTATATATAAACTAAACAAAATAATATGACTATACATATATATATATATAAAATAAAATGATCATAATATGAAGCGAAGATATGATCATAAAGATATATATATATATATATAATTATATATATTAGTAATAACCATACATAGTCTTCATTTAAATATAAATTGAACTAATACAATATATATAAAAAAACATGTTTATAGTATATATAGATATACTGAGTTATATATATATATAGCCAATTTCATGTTACATATATATATAAATATATGTATATATATTTATTATATATATATATACAATAGAAAATATAAATTTATATAGTATTATTTTATATATCATATATAATATGTTCCTTGAATTATATATATCTTGTGATATATATAGCCACTATATATGAATAGTTTATAAATATATCATATATATCCATTCATATATATATATATATATAAATATGACATATATTTGTATATATACCATTATTATAGCCAATATGTTATATATATACATATAGTGAACATATATTTTATATTTATTATATATATTTATATTTAATATTTTGAGATTTTGACAAAGGAAAAATCTATTTCTGAAATTCTGGTTGTCCGGTGAAATTTCCATTAAAACGAATTTCTAGGTATAAAGATATACCATAACTGAAAAAGCTTTTCAGGAAAACTCAAGTTATTTTATCATATGTCTTCTAGGAAAGGACATGGTGATTAAAGGAGGAGGAGACTTTACCATTGATTTTGGAAACCTCACTCGAAAGATCTCTCTTGTCAAACGAACAGAGCAAAGCCGTTACAGCCCCAACAAATTTTTTATTGAGAGTTCCAGCCATTACACTTTTATCCTTTCATTCCATGCTAGCACTAACCCCAGACTTGGCATGTGCAAGAGGGAGAGTACTAGGTGATTCAGGGGAGGGTCACTCGGGTGACAAAGGACCTTCTCAGAAATAGATTTTTCCTTTGTCAAAATCCCTTTTCTGAGTCCAGTAGTGTCAGCCGGTGAAATCGTTTATAAGAATCATGCCAAGGCTGCAACTACCAGGAAAAAAAAAAATGGGGTAATCTAAAGAAAAAAGAAAAAGTTTACCAAAATAATTTTTAATTAAGCAATCTCTTTAAATGAGCAAAATACTAAGAATAAGGCATAAAAAATCTAAGGCACATCAAAAAACTTAAACTATGAAATGAAAAGGTTTATCATATTTGGAGAAGAGGCCCCAAAAATCTTAAAATTACTTAAAAGGTGAAACATGACAATGGACAAAATAACTGTAAATATAACCTTAATACTATACACAATTAAACTTATTCTAAACAAAAGAGACAAAATCAATGAGCATTAACATATACATATATAAATATCTGGGGTACGTGGAAGCCAAATAAAAACTGTCCAGTACCCAAGTTAATAAGAAAACAATCATGGCATATTCAGATTTGTTTTTCCCATCCATCAACAGGTACAAGAAACATCAATATGAGGAGCCAGGCAGTGGTATAATCAACCAGGAGAATAAGCAGAAAAGTAAATAAAAAGGCAGGGGAAAGGAAAGGACAAGGATATGATTAATTAAGGTGGGGAGATGACACTTTACAGCTATGGTAGAAAATTTCAGGGCTCATAAAAGTGATTTTAAAAAGTGGCGTTTAAACACTAGAGGTGATTTCAACCCGTGTATTTAGATAAGTTCTGAAAAGTCCATATTATGAAAGTAATTAATGGAAGTAGCAACTGCTCGAAAATCATGAACCTTGGGAACTGAATCTGGGTTGGCCTGTTTAATGAAATATAGAATTTGTTGTCTTATAGCATTTAGTGAAAGAGTACCACCTTTCTCCCTGATAAAAAGAGGACCCGACTTACTCTGTGGAGTTCTTAAAGGTAAGATTTAAGTGTATAAACTGGACATAAAGACTGGTCTTGAGGAAGGGGCACCACCTTCCAAGGAGACCACCTGTCCTGTGGGTCTTCGTTCTTAGCTAAAAATTAGGGTCAGGGAAAGGAGGACCTCTCCAGACGGGAGGAAGTTCACATAATTATCACCTCTAGTGAGAGCGACAGCTCTGAGATTCTAGCACCTGAAGCCAAGCTAATCAAAAATAAGGTCTTCCTTAACAGATCCTGATAAGAGCAATGAAAGTTATCCATCTCTGATGCTAAAAAGGACGTCATTGAGAAACCACGTAACAGACTGTGGCGTGATACTGGTCTCAACAGCGCATGCTCTGGGGATAGATGAAAAGTAAGAATCTGTAAGGTCGATTTTAAAGCCAGCAAGAAATACTTTCTTTAATGCTGATTTGATTGTGGTAATAGTGGCCAGCAGCAAGGCCTTTCTCAAACAATGATCTAAATAAAGAAACTCCTAAATTAGCTGTCATGATTTTGGCTTCAGATGCTTTTAGGAAGGAGGCTAATTTTTTGACTGCTGAGTCATACTGTCTAATAGTAGAATCTCTTTTATCTGATTCTAAAAACAGAGTGTTGACAGGGTCAATGTTTGCTCCTTTTTGGGCTCTGAATTTTATAAAGTCCATAAAACTAGGGCATTCTGAATTCTTGAGAAGCTGACACAGTCTTGGTTTGTACTGTCTCAGTCAGAATGGGCTTGGGAATCCGAAGACTCCATTAATCCCAGTTCCTGAAGAAGAGGGAACCAATTGCTCTTGGCCAATAGGGGGCTACTAGGGCTAATTGAGATTTTGAATGTCCTGAGTTTGTGTAAAACTTTCAGCAGTAAATTTATTGAGGGAAAAGATAAATCTTCTCCCAATTGTTCCAATCTACTGTCATTGCGTCTGAAATGGCATACGCCTGAGGGTCCAGGTTGGGGCCACATAACAGGAGCTTGAAGTTGCTCTCCGTTGCTGAACAGATCCACTGTGAGGCCCGGAACCTTGGCAAATCCATTTGAAAGATTCCACGTCCAGGGACCACTCCGTCTCCAACGGAGTAGTCCTGGACAGGGAATCCGCCACCACGTTCCGTATACCCAGCCAAGGTGGGTGGCTGACAGGTGCCAGCCTGTGCTTGTTCGCCAGGGAGAAGATAGCAACCATTACTTGGTTTACTCGGCCTGATTTGGAGCCGCCCCTGTTGATGCAATGAACTACCACTGCGCTGTCAATACCAACCTGATATGAATCCGGTTGGGGCGGATTTTCTTTCAAGTTAGAAAGACCGCCATAGCTTCCAGGGTGTTTATATGGAACTGCTGAAACATTGTGGACCACGTTCCTTGTACTTTTGTTTTGGTGAATAGAAGTAGCCGCTTAGGGAAGCGTCTGTGTGACAACTAGTGCCGGAGGAGGAAATTGAAAGCGGAACTGTATTGGACAGGCCCTTGACTGAGGCCCAAGGGCGCAATCTTGTCTTTAAGATTTGAGGAATGGAGAGACCTTGTCTCTGAGCTTGACATTGGCTGACTCCGCCACACTCTGTTTATGTCTTTTAATTTCGCTTTTAACAGCAGGTCTGTCACTGAGGCAAACTGAAGAGGTCGAGGACCCTTTCTTGGGACGACGGGATGCTGATGGATTTTGGAGAGAATTTCCTGGTGAGAGATGCTATCTCTTTCCTCTTGGGAGGCGGAAGGGACAGCGTGTGAGAGATGACAGATCCCACTGGAGACCCAACCACTGAAACCGGGACTCCGTCGAGTCAGGCGGGACTTCTCTGTTCAGTTGAAAACCTGCGACTCCAGGAAATTGATGACTATGGGCGTAGCTTTCTGACACTCCGGAACTGTTGGTGCCCAAATTATCCAATCGTCTAAATATGCTGCTAGGGATATCCCTTCTTGAGACCGGAGTTGTTGTACTACCGTGTCCGCCAGCTTTGTGAATATCCTGGCAAGCAATGTTCAGACCGAAGGGCATGACCCTGAAGGAGTAGGCTTGATTCCCGAGTCTGAAACCGAGGAACTGAGAGAAGTTCAGCGCAACCGGGACGTGATAATAAGCGTCTGAAAGATCGATAGAGGTGGTGAGCGGCTCCACATGGAAAGTAGAGTCCGTACCTGAGCTACCGTAAGCATGCGAAATTTGTCGCATTTTATGTAGAGATTTAGACTGGCGACAGATCCAGGATCACTCTTTGCTGATCGGAGTCTTTTTGGGAACAGTGAATAACCTGCCTTGAAACTTTAGGTGCCTTACTTTTTCTTTATTGCTCGTTTGTTGAGCAATTCTGTCACATAATCCTTTAGGATTGATGCAGGGTGGCTGGTAAAACCTGGTTAGAGGAGGAGGGTTTTGATCCAGCTCCATCCTAGTCCTTTGGACACAATGCTGTGTGCCCAAGGGCTGAAGGTCCATTGGTCCCTGAACCAAAACACAAGCGACCACCTACCTGTGTTCTCTCAGTGGGAGGGAGCGGGTTTATTCCCTCTACCACGTCCAGGTCTTCCCCCTTGGGGTGGTGTTGGGCTTCCTCTATGAGGGCTTTGCCTCTTCCTCCCCTTGCAACCCTATTGGCCGTGAAAGTAACCATGGCCTTCGTTGTGGGGGTTGTATTTATGAGCCAATAGGAGGGTGCAGCTGGTTGGACCAGCACATACTGTTGGGGTGAGCCTTGGAAGTGGAAGGCTGCTCCACTGCCGAGACCGGGACGGCTTGGACTACCGCCTGATGGTAGGGCCTCTTATGCCTCCTGAAGCGTTTACCTCCTCAAATAATTGGGGGCCGGCCGATTCTGGGGTCTTGCAAGTATTTGCTTATTAACGAAATGCCCCAGCGAGGCGAAAACTCTGGTTGGCCCGTGTAGCCCGGCCATAAAATTCTTGTGACCTCCTCTTCAGGGAAGAGGTTAGGTCCCCAGATGAGCTTTTCACGAGCTTGTTAGGCATTCATGTGGCGGATAATCAGGCATCGGCAAAGATGAACTTAACATTCCAGTCTGGCCATGATAAACTCAAATAAGTCAGACTGGAAGCCTGCCAGCAAATTTAAAAAATACCTGGAAGAAAGGTAAAGTCCGAGCAGGGAGGCGGCAGTAGCTTCAGTAAGGCAAACGGAGTTCAAGGACCGGGCTAACTTAATCCCGGCATCAAACTCCGCTTTGCTTTAGCTTCCGGCAGCTTGGGAGCTGCTGCTCACTGAACTTTGGAAGCGCCAGAAGGGGTCCAGCTTCCCGACCGTGAAAATTTTTCCAGGACCAGAACTCATTACTTCCTGGGAATACCAGGGAAGTAGGGTCTGTCTCCCTTAGCTGTGGTAACAGTTACCATCAAAGCAATATTCGGGCCGTAGCCAGAGGACTTTGTCCAAGCAGGGGTGGGAAGGTTGTCTCCCAGGGCAAACATAGTGAAGTTGCCCTTGAAAGGAGTCAACTGCGTGTTGTCTGCCTGCCACTCCGTCAGATCCAGAAGAGCCGACTGAGCTTGGTCCCTAGGGACGATGACAGTCTCCTAGGAACCTTGTCTGACCAGAATCCAAGCTTCCTCCTTCCAGCCTCACGAAGCCTGGGTAAGGGGGGCTGGGAGATCGGGGGAAGAACTCCAATTCCTCCAACCGTCTCGTGCCAAGACCATCAAGTGTCAGTTTGCCATCATGTTGGATGGCCCGGAGGCTAAAACGCCAAGGGTTACCGACATCGAGCAGAGGGGAGGTCCAGAGTGTCGGGGATAACATACTGTGGTTCGGCTGGGGGTGGGTGAGCCATTCCCGCCAGTATGTTATCATGACTGGCCAACTTCTCGGAGATTTTGTTAAATCTGAATCTGGTCAGATCCAAGTCTCCGTTTTCAATAAAGATGATTTAGCAAAGGCACTCTGATCAAAGCAGGTTGGCGAGGAGGGCTTGAATTTTGCAGCCCTCTTACTCGCGCCTTTGCTGGAGGAACCAGACTTGCTCCCGGAGGCTACAGGCCTGACCACCTTAGCGACGACGGGGAAGGGCGATGCCTTCTTGGAGGTCGAGGACTTTAGCCCCTTTGCCTTCCATGAAGTCTTCAACTTCAACTTGGGGATAGCAGATGGAGCTCTATCACCCAAGGAGGAAGACTTCACAAAACCTGAAAAAAGAAGAAATTGATGAAGCAGGGGAGTCAAATAATTGGGGGCCTGCCCCAACAACCTCACTTACCTCACCACTTACCACCTGGTCCTGCTCTCGTTCATGGGTTCCAGATTGAGATCCATGGCGGAACACATCCTCCGAGACCTCAGCGTAGAGGATATCCACTTGGGGTGGCTGGGTCTCATCCCGGATCTGCTGGATGATAGGGGTGGCAAGGTCTTCAGGCATTTGCGCCACCCGTGCCTCTAAACGGGAGAGCCTCTTCCCTCAACCTGGCGTCGAGGGCGCTGACTGGGCTTCCCCAGCGGAACGTTCCTACCAAACCCAGCCACCCAGGCCGGAGGGATTCCAAGGCAGACTTCTTGGAAGCTTCATCCGCCTGTAAGAAAGCCAACAATTAGCTAAGAATTGAAAACCATTCCGGGAACCTCATAAACAATATATCACATATAATATGAGGAGCATAAAGGAGTAATGTAAAGACTGTCTTTTACCGACTCATCCTGGACAGTTGTGCAGAGAGCGAAGCAAACCTCACAACCATCAGGGTGCCAGACAACCAGGTCATCCAGTCGGACCGCACAACCAGCGTGGGTCCGGCAAACCACGTGACCGTAAGGGTTGTTGGAGGGAGGCGGTGCACCTCGGCTCCTCTGGCGAACAGTCTGTAAGTAGAGGCAGAAGTACATGAACCTCCCACCTAAGCAAACTAAAGCTGGCAGGCATTTGAATTTCAACTGCAACCGGAATACTCCGGCCTTGAAGAACTCCGTAATCATAAACTGGGCCAATAAGCTCTAAATTACATAGAGTGGAAGGTAAAGGTTTTTCAGACCCCGGAGTACTCCGGGAATGAAGGAAAGAGAGACCAGGAACCAACCTAAGGGCTGCCAGTAAAATAACGGCGGAACCTATTGTATAGGACCGGACTCACTTATATAATATATATAATGAATTAAGGAAAATATTCCTGTAGATAAACAGACTTATCTAAAACAAAAACAAAAATAATAACAGTAATAAGTGATGGTAAGAACTCAAGAGGACGGGAGGGATCCGCTCCTCTCAAATAAACAATGAATTCTTCCCTTACTTCCATTGGGAGAAACAAGACAGGTAAAATGCTCGTATGTTCATAACATAGGCTGAAGCAATATAATAACGTAAAAGTGAACTTAAGCGGGAGGACTAATGGATAGGGACTCATTAACACATTTGAGTAAACAAACCCCAACCCCAACACAGCGATGCTATTAGGGGACGATATGGGAGGAGCGAATCCTCTCAACCAAAGGAGAAGTCCCTGAACTCGGAGAAAACGCCATCTAGCGTCACCTGCTTGAGAGGAGTAGAGCAAGGCTGGGGAGGAGGGGGGGGAAGGAGGAGGAAAGTAGGCTACCAGGAAGGAACAGGAGACGGGGAGAAGCTCATGGCTCAACTGCACCATACCTCCCAAAATGAATCTTGGAAGGGTAGCATGACCTGGAAGCAACACAGCCCAAGCCCGACTTCTACCTAGGCGAAGCCTAATATGGACCTAACTTTAACATAGGCTAAAAAAGGAGGGCAGAAGGGAGGAGGAAGCAACAGGGAGAGAAATTTTGTGCTGAGAACCAACCAGGATCGAGAATGGGGGCAACTGGCGACTAGCCTAGAGGAAACACAATAAAGAACTGATTCCCCTAAATGGAACAGAGGACTAAGGGCTCACTCTGCCCACCAAAAAACGATCCCGGAGGAAAACAGCAACAAAACTCCCTCAACCTGAACTCCCCACCCAGGGCAAGGGGATGGAAAAACAGCCTACTCCACAAAATAACCATCACTATAAAAACTAAAATGTACTCAACATGAGCGAGCCTACCCCGGGAAGGTTAGATCTGAGGCTGCCGCCAGCACTTTCAGGTAAACAAACAATAAAAAAATAAATAAAAATAAAACTAAAAGAGAGCACCATCTTCAAGACAAAATAATTAGCCTAGTAAGACCAAAAATAACAGGAACCCAACCTGAGGGGGAACCTAGACAGGGCATCACTCTCACCAAGGCCTGTAGGCCAATGAAATAATTCATATGGGGGAGCCACTAGCATAGGAACCACCAGGAAGGGGACCAAAGGCAAAATTTATCTATAACGACGAGGAGACAACTCCAACTGAAAAGAACAGAATTTTTGTATTATCATGTCGACATGGCTGGCAGGGGTATCGTGGCGACATAATAAGATCTCAATATTTATGAAAATGAGACCTCAACAGCCAAAAATCAGAACAAAACCCCACAAGAAGATGGTACTTAACTTGGAAATGGTAAAGCTGCTCGACGCCATCATCTCAGAAAGCAGAAAAATCCAAAATAATGGAGACGAGCACACAAAAGAAACAGTGATTTCACGTGCTAGAAAATGGAATTTTGTAGAACAAGCTGGTAAATCCTAAATAGTGTTTGGTGTGGGGGCTGTAACGGCTCATGCTCTGTTCGGGGTTTTGACAAGGAGAGATCTTTCAGTAGGTAAATTCGTGTGTAGTATATTACTCACCCCTTTTATACCGACGTCTTCCTAGAAGACTCGACTTAGGTTTATAACCCCAAGCTTTCCTGTAAGCTCTTTTTCTCTGGTATATCTAGTAAGGTTATACCTAAAAATGATAATGCTGTAATGGAATTTCATAGGCATGAATATCAGGACTGGACTATCAGACAAATATATATATATATATATATATGTTATATATATATATATATATATATATATATATATATACAATATATATAATATATATTTCTGAGTCCATGTCAGCCGGTGAAATTCCATTATAACACGAATTTCTAGGTATAAAATGCTAGATATACCAGAAAAAAAAGAGCTTTCAGGAATGCTGGGGTTACTACCCCAGATCGAGCATCTTTATAAGGAAGACGTCGGTATAACCAAGGGTGAGTGAAAGGATCACTACCACAGAGCTACACTCGAAAGATATCCCCATGTCAAAACCCCAGAACAGAGCGGTGAGCCGTTACAGCCCCCACACACCAAACACCCGCCAGCTCGGCGACACCAGCGCCACCTACACTCATTCCATTTTCTAGCACGTGATTGTCATCACCATTTCTTTTTTTGTGCTTGTGTTTTTTGGGTTTTTCCTTCATTTTTGTCATGTCTTCTAGCAGTTTTACCATCTCCAAGTTAAGTACCATCTTATTGTGGGGTTTTTTTTATGATAATTTTGGCTGCATCAGTCTCGTATTTTCACATTTATGAGATTGTTGTTATGACGCCGTTGGGCCCCCAGCCAGCCATGTCGACCGTGAGGTTACCCCTTCCAGTTTTTTCTGTTTGGGTTGTCTCCTTGTCATTATATTACTTATATTTTGCCCCTGGTTCTCTTCCTGGCGGTGTTTCCTGGGCGGGTTGTTTTATTGGAGTTTTTGTTTAGTATGATTGACCCCATGGTCGGGTTCCTTTATTAGGGGTGATGCCCCGCTTAGGTTCCCCTCCAGGATGAGTTCTCATGTTATTACTTATTCTGTATTATTATTTTTTGTTTTTTTCTTGGCGTTGGTGCTATACATGTTTTGTATTGCCTTGTTCCTTTCCTGAGGTCAGCGGCAGCTTTGATTGATCTGGTCGCTCCTCGGAGGTAGGCTATGCACTTGCATGAGCATGAGCACATTATTCTTTAAATATATATTCCATGTATTGTGTTTATTTGTGATGGTTTTTTTATTTATTGTGTGTGGGTTTCTCCCTTGCCTTTCATATTGTTAGGCTGTATTTTGTTTTCCTTGACCTCCCGCCCTTAGGTTAGGCGTGGAGGATCCATCAGGTTGAGGGAGTTTTGTTGCTGTTTCCTCCAGTGGCCGTTTTTTGGGTGGCAGAGTGAGCCCCTTTGTTCTCCCCTTCTTTTTGAAGGGGTAGAGTTCATTGGGTGTGCCTCCTCTAGGCTAGTTGCCTTTTTGCCCCCTCTCTTTCGGTCCTGGTTGGTTTTCGGCACAAAATTTCTCTCCCTGTTATTTCCTCCTCCACCCTTCCCTTGCTCCTTTCCGTTAGCCTAGGCTATGCCTAGGTTAGGTTAATTAGGCTTTGCCTAGTCAGGAGTTGGGCATTGAGTTCTTGGTCATCCCTTTCCTCAGGAGTAGGCTTGTCCTTCCAAGCTAGTATTATTTTCTTGGCGTGGTGTGTGATTGCAGTTGAGCGGGTGAATTATTTTCCCTTGTCTCCTGTTTTCTCTTATCTTAGCCTACCCCTCTTCCCTACCCCACCAACCCTCCCCCCCCCCATCTCAGGCCAGCTCTTGCTGCCTATTCTCGTGCGGGTGACGCTAGATGGCGTTTTCTCCGAGTTGGGGACTACCTCCTGGTGGAGAGATTCGTTCCCTCCCATACAAGTCCCTAGCAGCGCTGTGTTTGTTTTGATGTTTCGTTTACCACTCTCCAAGATCGAGCGGGTTTCGAACATTCTTCCCCTGTTCTCGACCTCTCTCCGTCGATTTGCTTTGGTTGGGTTATTATGCTTGCTTCCGCTTATGTTATTGTATGCGATGACGAGCATCTCACCCACCTTGTTTCTCTGGCAGGGGAGGTGGGATTGGGGAGATATGAGAGGGACCGGATCCTCCGGTCTCCGGAGTGATTTTTTTTTTACCATCACTTGTTTTACCATCACTTGTATATTATATATATATTATATTATCTGGCGGAGTGAGCTTTCACTCCGCCATTATACTTATTTTATATGTTTTATTGAGTCCGGTGTTCTGCCCGGGGTTCCGCCGTTTTTTTTGCTGGCAGCCCTTGTGGTGGGTCCCTGTTGTCTCAATCCTTTCCGTTTCCCGGAGTATTCCGGTGTCTGGAAGTATCTTACCTTCCACTCTGTTTAATTTATGGCTTATTGGCCTAGTTTCTGACGAGGGGTTTTTCTCCGCCGAGCATTCCGGTTGTAGGTTGAAATACCCTGGCCTTCCAGCTTTAGGTTGCTTAGAGTGGTAGGTTCATGTACTTTTTACACTTACAGACTGTTCGCTGTGAGGAGCCGGGTGCACCGCTTCCCTCCAACAACCGTACGGGACATGTGGTGTGCGGACCCACGCTGGTTGTGCGGTCCGGTTGGATGACCTTATTGTCTGGCACCCTGATGGCTGTGAGGTTTGCTTCGCTCTATGCGCAAGCATCCAGGACGAGTCGGTAAGATACTTTCTTCCTCATTTCTTACGTCCCTCACATTGTATTATGTTTATATTGGTTTTCGGGTTTATATTTCAGTTCAACCCTAATTGTCTGTTCTCTTCAGGCGGACGAGTCCTCCAAGAAGACTTCCCTTGAGTCTCTCCCGCCTGGGTGGCTGGGTTTGGAAGGAACGTTCCGTCGGGAAGCCCTTATGTCCTCGACGCTTAGTTGAGGGACCTGCTTTACCCCGGCGCGCCGGGTTGCTGCTGCTGTTCCAGAAGAGTTGGCCACCCCATCATCCAGCAGATCCGGGATGCGACCCAGCCACCCCAAGAGGACATCCCTTTATGCGGAGGTTTCGGAGGACGTCGCCGCTTTAGACTTGGACCTGGAACCCGATGAATACAGACAGGACCAGGTGGTAGGTAGCGAGGTAAGTGAGGTTGGGGGCGGGCCCCTTTTGATTCCCCATCTTCCTCTGTTCTTCTTTTTCAGGTTTTGTTAAGTCTTCCACCTTGGGTGACAGGGCTCCATCAGCTGTCCCCAAGTTGAAGTTGAAGACTTCATGGAAGGCGAAGGGCTTTTAAGTCCTCGTCTTCCAGGAAAGCATCTCCTTTCCCCGTCGAAGGCTAAGGTCTCAGCACCTGTAGCCTCCGGGAGCAAACCTGGAACCTCCGGCAAAGGCGCGAGTAAGAGGGCATCAAAACCAAGCCCTCCTCGCCAGCCTGCCTTTGACCCTGAGGCGTTTGCTAACTCAGTTATTCGAGAGGTTCTCGGCGGAGGTCGAGTCGAAGCTTTCCAAAATATCTGAGAAGCTGGCCAGCCATGATAACATACTGGCGGGAATGGCTCGCCCTGGCGGAGCCGAACCGCAGTATGATATCCCTGACACAGCTGATCTCCCTCCCTTCGATGTCGGGGAACCCTTGGCGTTTTGCCCTCCGTGCCATCCAACATGATGGCACATTGACAGTTGAAGGTCTTGGCACGAGACATTTGGAGGAATTAGAGTTTTTCCCCCGATCTCCTGCCCCCTTACCCAGGCTTCGTTAGGCTGACGGAGGAAGCCTGGGTACGTTCAGACAAGGTCCCTAGAGAGACAGTGATCTTCCCTAGGGACCAAGCTCAGTCGGCTCTCCTGCGCGCACTCTGACGGAGTGGCAGGCAGAGAACACCAAACTTGACACCTTTCAAGGGCAACTTCACCATGTTCGCCCTGGGTGATAAGTTGCCCACTCCATGTTTAAACAAAGTGGCTCTGGCTACGGCCCGAGCATGCTTTGATGGCAACCCTTTGCCTCAGCTGAGGGAGACAGACTCCACATCCCTGGTATTCCCAGGGGGGTGAGGAGTTCTGGAAGATGCCCCGTCCACCTTTACTGTGGGAAAGCTGGACGCTTACTGTGCTTCTACTCAGTTCAGTGAGCAGCTTCCCAAGCTCCGGAAGCCTTGCTGAAGGCGGAGTTTGAGGCCCGGACTAGGCTAGGCCGGTCCTTGAACTCCGTCTGCCCTCACAGAAGCGACTGCCGTCTCCTGTGCAGATGAGCCCTTCTTCCAGGTTTGGCTAAATCCCTGTTAGCAGGGTTTCAGTCTGACCTATTTGATTTTATGGTGGCCAAGCTGGAATGCAGGAAATTCATTTTGCTGATGCCACCATCCGTCATGAGCCTAACAAGCTCATGAAGAGCTCTATCTGGGGCCTAACCTCTTCCCAGAAGAAGACGTTAGCCAGTGTTCTGAGTGAGGCTACAGGGCCAACCAAAGTCTGCGCTCGTTGGGGCATCTCTGCCTACAAGCGCAAGACCCCAGAATCTGGCGGCCCCCAGGCTAAAGTCTGGTAAACAGTTCAGGAGACATAAGAGGCCTCATCATCAGATGGTTGTTCAAGCTGTCCCGGTCTCGGCAGTGGCACAGCCCTCCACCTCAAAGGCTCATCCCCAACAATATGTGCTGGTCCAACCAGCCCATTCCCTTGCTGCACCTCGTATGTTGCCTCACCAGCATACAACCCCACCTATGAGGGCCGTGGGTTCTTTCACGGCCTTAATAGGAGTGCAAGGGGGAAGAGGTCGGGCCCCTTACAGAGGCAAAGTCCAACACCGCCCCAAGAGGTAAACCTGGACGTGGTAGAGGAAACAAACCCGCTTCCTCCCACTGAGAGAACAGTCAGGTAGGTGGTCGCCTTTACTGGTTCAGAGACCAGTGGTCCTTCAGTCCTTGGGCACACAGCATTGTGTCCAAGGGTCTGGGATGGAGCTGGATCAAGGACCCCCTCCCTGATCAGGTTTTACCAGCCACCCTCCAGAGTCCTACAGGATTATGTGGCAGAACTGCTCAACAACGAGCAATAAAGAAAGTAAGGCACCTAAAATTTCAAGGCAGGTTGTTCACTGTTCCCAAAAAGACTCCGATCAGCAAAGAGTGATTCTGGATCTGTCGCGTCTAAATCATTACATAAAATGCGACAAATTTCGCATGCTTACGGTAGCTCAGGTACGGACTCTACTTCCGCGTGGAGCCGTCACCACCTCCATCGATCTTTCAGACGCTTACTATCACGTCCCGGTTGCGCGGAACTTCTCTCCGTTCCTGGGTTTCAGACTCGGGAATCAAGCCTACTCCTTCAGGGTCATGCCTTTCGGTCTAAACATTGCCCCAGGATATTTACAAAGCTGGCGGACACGGTAGTTCAGCAACTCCGGTCCCGAGGATATCCCTAGCAGCGTACCTAGACGATTGGATAATTTGGGCTCCAACAGTTCTAGAATGTCGGAAGGCCACGGCCACGGTCATCAACTTCCTGGAGTCGTTAGGCCTGACTCCGGAGTCCCGGTTTCAGTGGCTGGGCCTCCAGTGGGATCTGTCCTCTCACACGTTATCCCTTCCGCCTCCCAAGCGGAAGGAGATAGCATCTCTTACCAGAAATTTCTGAAAAATCAATCAGCATCCCGCCGGGTCCCAAGAAAGAATCCTTGGGTCCCTTCAATTTGCCTCAGTGACGGACCTGCTCTTAAAAGCAAAATTAAAAGACATAAACAGAGTGTGGCGGAGTCGAGCCAATGTCAAGCTCAGAGACAAGGTCTCCTCCATCCCCGAATTTTAAAGGCAAGACTGCGGCCTTGGTCCACAGTCAGTGGCCTGTCCAAGACAGTTCCGCTTCAGTTCCTCCTCCGGGCTGGTGGTTCACACAGACGCTTCTCATTAAGCGGCTGGGGAGGGTATTCACCAAAACAAAAAGTACAAGGAACGTGGTCCACAATGTTTCAGCAGTTCCATATAAACACCTTGGAAGCTATGGCGGTATTTCTAACTCTAAAGAAAATCCGCCCCCAACCGGATTCATATCAGGCTGGTGTTGGACAGCGCAGTGGTAGTTCATTGCATCAACAGGGGCGGCTCCAAATCAGGTCGAGTAAACCAGGTTATGGTTGCTATTTTCTCCCTGGCGAACAAGCACAGCTGGCATCTGTCAGCCACCCACCTAGCGGGGTGCGGAACGTGGTGGCGGATTCCCTGTCCAGAACCACTCCGTTGGAGACGGAGGGTCTCTGGACGGGGAGTCTTTCAATTGGATTTGCCGCCGGGTTCCGGGTCTCCAAGTGGATCTGTTCGCGACGGAGAGCAACTTCAAGCTTCCCTGTTATGTGGCCCGAACCTGGACCCTCAGGCGTATGCCACGGACGCAATGACCATAGACTGGAACAATTGGGAGAAGATTTATCTGTTTCCCCCAATAAATTTGCTGTTGAAAGTACTACACAAACTCAGGTCATTCAAAGGTCAACCAGCCCTAGTAGCCCCTTATTGGCCGAAGAGCAACTGGTTCCCTCTTCTTCAGGAACTGGGAGTTGCAGAGTCATCAGATTCCCAATCCCAGACTGACCCAAACAGTACAAACCAAGACTGTGTCAGCTTCCTCAAGAATTCAGAATGCCCTAGTTTTATGGACTTTATAAAGTTCGCTGCTCAAAAGGGAGCAAACATTGACCCTGTTAACACTCTGTTTTTAGAATCAGATAAAAGAGATTCTACTCTCAGACAATATGACTCAGCAGTCAAAAAATTAGCCTCCTTTTGAAGGCATCTGAAGCTCAAACCATGACTACTAATTTAGCAGTTACCTTCTTTAGATCATTGTTTGAAAAAGGCCTTGCCCCGGCCACTATTACCACAGCTAAGTCAGCCCTGAAGAAGGTATTTTATATGGTTTTAAAATTGACCTTACAGATTCTTACTTTTCATCTATCCCCAGAGCATGCGCTCGTCTGAGACCCGTATCACGCCCACATTCTGTTACGTGGTTCCTCAATGATGTTCTTAAGTTAGCATCTGAGATTGACAACTTTCAATGCTCTTATTTGGATCTGTTAAGGAAAACCTTATTTCTGATTAGCTTGGCTTCAGGTGCCAGAATTTCAGAGCTATCGGCTCTTTCTAGAGGTGATGATTTTGTTAGTTTCCTCCCGTCCGGAGAAGTCCTCCTTTCTCCTGACCATAGATTTTTAGCTAAAAATGAAGACCCTCAAGACAGGTGGTCTCCTTGGAAGGTGGTGCCTCTTCCACAAGACCAGTCCTTATGCCCAGTCTATACCTTAAAGTCTTACCTTTTAAGAACTCCACAGTGTAAGTCGGGTCCTCTTTTTATCAGGGAGAAAGGTGGAACTCTTTCACTGAATGCTATAAGACAACAAATTCTGTATTTTATTAAACAAGCCAACCCAGATTCAGTCCCTAAGGTTCATGATATTCGAGCAGTAGCTACTTCCATTAATTATTTTCATAATATGGATTTTTCAGAACTTCCAAATATATGGGTTGGAAATCACCTCTAGTGTTTAAACGCCATTATTTAAAAAATCACTCGAAGCCCTGAAATTTTCTACAGTGGCTGTGGGGAGTGTCATTCCCCACCTTAATTAATCTTTATCCTTTATCCTCCCCTAACCCCGCCCGCCTGCCTCATTTACTTCTCTGCTTGCCCTTCTGGTTGATCATGCCTCACTGCCTTGCTCCTCATATTGATATTATTATTGTCTTTTTATTATCTTTTGGTGACTGTATTTTGACATGTTGTGATTTTGGATTGTCTTTTGGGGTACTGGGCTGTTTTTATTTTGCTCCATGTACCCCATAAATTTTCTGTATGTTGTAGATGTCTCCTTATGATTTTAGTTATAAGTTTATATTTACTCCTTTTAATCTTAGTATTTATTGAATTTATGTTTTGTTTTAGTACTAGTATTTTTGGTGCACTAATTTTGTATTCTACTTTTAAGGTAATATTACTGTATTTTCCTTGTTTAATCATTTTTTCATGTAAGAGATATTCTCATTTAAACCATTTTCATAGCTTGTGTTTTTCTTCAGATCACCTTGTTTCCTTGTAGTTTGCAGTCTTGGCATGATTCTCTATCACTATTTCACCGGCTGACACGGGGCTGGACTCAGAAAAGGGATTTTGACAAAGGAAAATCTATTTCTGAGGAAGGCCCCGTGTCACCCGGTGACCCTCCCAGAGTCACCTTTGGCTCCCCTACTTGCACATGCCAAGCCTGGGGGTGGTGCTAGTCTGGAATGATGTAGGTGGCGCTGGTGTCGCCGGCCTGGCGGGCGCCTTTTGTGGGGGCTGTAACGGCTCACCGCTCTCTTCTGGGGTTTTGACATGGGGATATCTTTCGAAGTGTAGCTCTGTGGTTGTGATCCTTCCACTCACCCTTGGTTATACCGACGTCTTCCTAATAGAAGACGCTCGATCTGGGGGTAGTAACCCCAGCATTCCTGAAAGCTCTTTTTCTCTGGTATATCTAGCATTTTATACCTAGAAATTCGTGTTACAATGGAATTTCACCGGGTGACACAGGGCCTTCCTCAGAAATAGATTTTTCCTTTGTCAAAATCCCTTTATATATATATATATATATAATATTTATAATATATATATAATATATATATATATATATATATATATATAATATATATATATATATATATTATTAAAAATATTCCCTAATTGCGCCATCTTTTACGCAATAATTCAAAGTAAAAAGGACTAAGTAATTCAATAAAGTCAATTTAGTATGATTCACTGTAGGCAAATTTGCCCCTAACACCTCTGTCATCATTGCCTTTAGGGGGGAAAAACCCCTTTAACCCCTCTCTTGTCCAAAATGCTGTTGGAAATCCCTTAATTCCAGGTGGAGACCCAACCAGAGTTAATCGTCACCAGAGGCAGGTCAGCTGGCAGGCTGAACACGTGTTCTGCCATTTTGAAATCGGAGACATGCTGCCTGCATTTCCATGTGGGCAGAGTGATCACAACGCCATCTAGGAGGAGAAAGAGGTAACTTCCGAAGCTATAAAGGGCCTTGGAGAGAGAAGCTTGGTCTCAGGATTGATGGCGCGGCCACAGAGAACAGAGCTCCGTCCCTTGCTCCATTAAACTGCCTATTTTTGACACATGGCTGGCAGTATCCAAAAGTAGCTTTTGTTGTAAATTAATTCACTTGGCCTCTCTCTTGCTGGCCCTCATAAGAAGAGAACGTCTGCTCCGAAAGAGAGTTGCACGAATTCACAGACACACGAATTTTTCATTGCAACCTAACTAATGGTCATACACAAGTTTTTCACAGATACTTAAACATTTGTGAACACTGAGAAACCCTGCAAAAGTGTTTATGTTTAATTTTTTATGTAATTTATAAGTTTTCAAGCTTTTCTGTGTAAATTAAATAACATTAAATACTATTAAAAGTAAAAATTTCTCTCTCTCTCTCTTTTAGTGAGATGAGAGAAATTTTATGGTACATGTATACAGGTATGTTTACTGTATTTGTATGGTAAATAAGCTTTTTACCTAATAATAAATATTAATTTTCAAATATTAATAAGATTAATATAATAATAATAATAATAATAATAATAATATTAATAATAATAAAACTAATTACAAAATTCATATTATTTTAAACAAACAAATTCTTCCCTCTCTTTTGTAATAAGGTGGAAGGCAAAAGCTGTCAGACATGTCATTTAACATGACAAGAAGGGAAGTGTTGCTGATCAGTGGTCAACTGTTTCTTGCAATTCTCTCTCTCTCTCTCTCTCTCTCTCTCTCTCTTTCTCTCTCTCCCTCTGTGTGTGTGTGTCTCTGCAATAATTCATAAAAAATTCACTCTCTTAAGTAAGGACAACTGTTATCTCTCTATCTCTCTCTTTGTTGAAATAGTTTCAAATGAATTACAGTACTGTTTCTCTGTATCTGTTTCTCTGTATGTCTTTAACTGTACAGTAGATAATTTTAAATTGATCTAATTTTACCTGTACCGTTTACAAACTGTAAATGTGTCGTTCTAAAACATAGAGACATAGAGCATGTCAGAACAAAGAGAAACAGGCAGAATAAAGGGATTTTGACAGAGGAAAATCTATTTCTGAGAAGGTCCCGTGTCACCCGGTGAAATTCCATTACAGCACGAATTTCTAGGTATAACAATGCTAGATATACCAGAGAAAAAGAGCTTTCAGGAAAGCTGGGGTTACTACCCCCAGTCGATCGTCTTTAGAAGACGTCGGTATAATGAAGGGTGAGTGAAATACCACTACCACGGAAATATACTCGAAAGATCTCTCCTTATCAAAACCCCAGAAAAGAGCGGTGAGCCGTTACAGCTCCCACACTCAACACCCGCCAGGACGGCGACACCAGCGCCACCTACTTCATTCCATGCTAGCACTAACCCCAGACTTGGCATGTGCAAGTAGGGGGGAGTACTAGACTGAGACAGGGGAGGGTCACGGGTGACACGGGACCTTCCTCAGAAATAGATTTTTCCTCTGTCAAAATCCCTTTTCTGAGTCCAGTCCCGTGTCAGCCGGTGAAATAGTGATAGAGAATCATGCCAAGACTGCTACTACTGGAAAAAAAAAAGGTAATCTGAAGAAAAAGCAAAACTGTAACGAAAATAATTTTAATTAAGCAATCTCTTTCATGAAGCAAGAATACTTAAACCTAAGGTAACTTAATTCTAAGGCACACCAACAAACTTTACTACAAAAACAATGGAGGTCCCCACATGATGGGGAAAAACCTCAAAAACCTTAAAATTACTTAAAAGTAGTGAAACATGAAATGTGCACAGAACAAGCAAAATACAACCTTAAAACTATACATGTAAACTTAGGCTAAACACGTAAGAGACAAGACTAATGAATATAACACACACAAATGTCTGGGGTACATGGAGCCAAACAAAAACTGTCCAGTACCCCACAAGAAAAAACAATTATGGCATGTCAGATTACACTTTTCCATCAGCAGATACAAGATACATCAATATGAGGGGCCAGGCAGTGAGGCATAAACAACCAGGAGAATAAGCAGAGAAGCAAATGAGGTAGGCGGGGGGGGAAAAGGAAAGGATATGATTATTTAAGGTGGGGAGATGACACTTCCCACTGCTATTGTAGAATATTTCAGGGCTTTGAGTGATTTTAAATAGTGGCGTTTAAACACTAGAGGTGATTTCCAACCGTATATTTTGATAACTCTGAAAAGTCCATATTATGAAAGTAATTAATGGAAGTAGCCACTGCTCGAATATCATGAACTTTAGGAACTGAGTCTGGGTTGGCTTGTTTAATGAAATACAGAATTTGTTGTCTTATACCATTAAGTGAAAGAGTACCACCTTTCTCCCTGATAAAAAGAGGACCCGACTTACTCTGTGGAGTTCTTGAGAGGTAAGATTTAAGTGTATAAACTGGACATAAAGATTGATCTTGAGGAAGGGGCACCACCTTCCAAGGAGACCACCTGTCCTGTGGGTCTTTGTTCTTAGCTAAAAATCTAGGGTCAGGGGAAAGGAGGACCTCTCCGGATGGGAGGAAGTTAACAAAATTATCACCTCTAGTGAGAGCTGACAGCTCTGAGATTCTAGCACCTGAAGCCAAACTAATCAAAAATAAGGTTTTCCTTAACAGATCCTGATAAGAGCAATGGAAGTTATCCAACTCTGATGCTAACTTAAGGACGTCATTGAGAAACCAAGTAACAGAATGTGGACGTGATACTGGTCTCAGACGAGCGCATGCTCTGGGGATGGATGAAAAATAGGAATCTGTAAGGTCGATTTTAAAGCCGTAAAGAAATACTTTCTTCAATGCTGACTTGACTGTGGTAATAGTGGCGGGAGCAAGGCCTTTCTCAAACAGTGACCTAAAGAAGGAAACTCCTAAATTAGTCGTCATAATTTTGGCTTCAGATGCTTTCAGGAAGGAGGCTAATTTTTTGACTGCTGAGTCATATTGTCTAATAGTAGAATCTCTTTTATCTGATTCTAAAAACAGAGTGTTGACAGGGTCAATGTTTGCTCCTTTTGGGCTGCGAATTTTATAAAGTCCATAAACTAGGGCATTCTGAATCCTTGAGGAAGCTGACACAGTCTTGGTTTGTACTGTCTGGGTCAGAATGGGCTTGGGAATCCGAAGACTCCGCAATCCCAGTTCCTGAAGGAGGGGAACCAACTGCTCTTCGGCCAATAGGGGCTATTAGGGCTGGTTGACCTTTGAATGTCCTGAGTTTGTGTAATACTTTCAGCAGTAAATTTATTGGAGGGAACAGATAAATCTTCTCCCAATTGTTCCAATCTACTGTCATTGCGTCTGTGGCGACGCGCCTGAGGGTCCAGGTTGGGGGCCACATAACAGGGGAGCTTGAAGTTGCTCTCCGTTGCGAACAGATCCACTTGGAGTCCCGGAACCCGGCGGCAAATCCATTTGAAAGATTCCCGCATCCAGGGACCACTCCGTCTCCAACGGGTAGTCCTGGACAGGGAATCCGCCACCACGTTCCGGACCTCCTGCTAGGTGGGTGGCTGACAGGTGCCAGCCGTGCTTGTTCGCCAGGGAGAAGATAGCAACCATTACTTGGTTTACTCGACCTGATTTGGAGCCGCCCCTGTTGATGCAATGAACTACCACTGCGCTGTCCAACACCAACCTGATATGAATCCGGTTGGGGGGCGGATTTTCTTCAGAGTTAGAAAGACCGCCATGGCTTCCAGGGTGTTTATATGGAACTGCTGAAACATTGTGGACCACGTTCCTTGTACTTTCTGTTTTGGTGAATATCCCCCAGCCGCTTAGAGAAGCGTCTGTGTGGATAACTAGTGCCGGAGGGGGAAATTGAAGTGGAACTGTTTTGGACAGGCCTTGACTGTGGTCCAAGGCCGCAGTCTTGTCTTTAAGATTCGAGGGATAGAGGAGACCTTGTCCCTGAGCTTGTGTTTGCTCGACTCCGCCACACTCTGTTTATGTCTTTTAATTTGGCTTTCAAGAGCAGGTCTGTCACTGAGGCAAATTGAAGAGACCCGAGGACTCTTTCCTGGGACCGACGGGATGCTGATTGATTTTTGAGAAACCTCTTGGTGAGAGATGCTATCTCTTTCCTCTTGGATGGAGGGAGAGATAACGTGTGGGAGGACAGATCCCACTGAAGACCCAGCCACTGAAACCGGGACTCGGAGTCAGGCGGGACTTCTCCCTGTTCAGCTGAAAACCCAATGACTCCAGGAAATTGATGACTATGGACGTAGGCTTCTTGACACTCCGGAACAGTTGGAGCCCAGATTATCCAATCGTCCAGGTACGCTGCTAGGGAAATTCCTTGGGACCGGAGCTGCTGTACTACCGTATCCGCCAGCTTGGTGAATATCCTGGGTGCAATGTTCAGACCGAAGGGCATGACCCTGAAGGAGTAGGCTTGATTCGAGTCTGAAACCGAGGAACTGAGAGAAGTTCCGCGCAACCGGGACGTGATAATAAGCGTCTGAAAGATCGATAGAGGTGGTGACGGCTCCACGCCGGAAGTAGAGTCCGAACCTGAGCTACCGTAAGCATGCGAAACTTGTCGCATTTTATGTAGAGATTTAGACGCGACAGATCCAGGATCACTCTTTGCTGATCGGAGTCTTTTTGGGAACAGTGAATAGCCTGCCTTGAAACTTTAGGTGCCTTGCTTTCTTTATTGCTCGTTTGTTGAGCAATTCTGTTACATAATCCTGTAGGATTGATGTGGGTGGCTGGTAAAATCTTTAGAGGGGGAGGATTCTTGATCCAGCTCCATCCCAGTCCTTTGGACACAATGCTGTGTGCCCAAGGGCTGAAGGTCCATTGGTCCCTGAACCAATACAGGCGACCGCCTACCTGTGTTCTCTCAGTGGGAGGGAGCAGGTTTGTTCCCTCTACCACGTCCAGGTCTTCCTCTTGGGGTGGTGTTAGGCCTTCCTCTGTGGGGGCTTTGCCTCTTCCTCCCCTTGCAACCCTATTGAGGCCGTGAAAAAATCCACGGCCTTCATATGTGGGGTTGTATGCTGGTGAGGATACATAGGAGGGCAGCTGGCTGGTTGGACCAACACATACTGTTGGGGTTGGGACTTAGAGGTAGATGGCTGGGCCACTGCCGAGACCGGGGACGGCTTGAACCACCGCCTGATGGGGCCTCTTATGTCTCCTGAACCTTTTGCCTCCTCTCGTCTGGGGCCGGCCGATTCTGGGGTCTTGCGCTTATAAGGGGAATTCCCCACCGAGCGCGCAGACTCTGATTGGCCCGTGTAGCCTCAGACATGACGGATGTAACCTCTTCTTCAGGGAAGAGGTTAGGTCCCCAGATCGAGCTTTTAATGAGCTTGTTAGGCTCGTGGCGGATTGTAGCATCAGTAAAAATAAATTTTCTGCATTCCAGTCTAGCCATAATAAACTCATGTAAGTCTAACTGGAAGCTCGCCAGGAAAGACTTAGCTAGGACCTGAAAAAAGGGTTCGTCCGAGCCAGGAGACGGCAGTAGCCTTCAGTAAGACAGCCGGAGCTCAAGGACCGGGCTAACTTAGTCCGGGCCTCAAACTCCGCCTTCAACAAAGATTCCGGCAGCTTAGGGAGCTGTTCACTAAACTGCGTGGAAGCGCAAAGAGGGTCCAGCTTGCCTACAGTGAAAGTGGACGGGGCGTCCACCCAGAACTCATTACTTCCTGGGAATACCAGGGAAGTAGGGTCTGTTTCCCTTAATTGAGGAAAGGGATTACCTTCAAAGCATGCTCGGCGTAGCCAGAGCAACTTTGTCCATGCAAGGGGTGGGAAGATCTTCTCCCAGGGTGAACATCGTGAAATTGCCCTTGAAAGGGGTCAATTTCGTGTTCACTGCCTGCCACTCCGTCAGAGTGCGCAGGAGAGCCGACTGAGCCTGGTCCCTAGGGATGATGACAGTCTCCCTAGGTACCTTGTCTGACCGAATCCAGGCTTCTTCAGTAAGCCTCACAAAGCCTGGATAAGGGGCAAGAGATCGGGGGAAGAACTCCAACTCCTCCAACCGTCTCGTGCCCAGACCGTCAGGGGTAAGTTTGCCATCATGTTGGATGGCCCGGAGTGCGAACCGCCAAGGGTTTCTGACATCAAACGGCGGGAGGTCCACAGTGTCGGGGATAGAATACTGTGGTTCTGCCTTAGGTTGGCGAGCCAAACCTGCCAGTATATTGTCATAGTTGGCAAACTTATCTGAGATCTTCTCAAACCTAGAATCTAGGTCCTCTGTGAACTTTTGTACAGTTCAGTGGCAGGGCTTCTGCATCAAAAGAAGGTTGGCGAGGAGGGCTTGGTTTTGCAGCCCTCTTACTCGCGCCTTTGCCGGAGGAACTAGATTTACTCCCGGAGGCTACAGGTCCTGAAACCTTAGCCTTCGACGGGGAAGGGCGATGCCTTCTTGGAAGTCGAGGACTTGTAGCCCTTCGCCTTCCATGAAGTCTTCAACTTTGGGGATAGCAGACGGAGCTCTATCACCCAAAGAGGAAGACTTCACAAAACCTGCAAATGAAGAGACAGATGAAGCAGGGAGTCAAACAAAGGGGGGCCCGCCCCAACATCCTCACTTACCTCACCACTTACCACCTGGTCCTGCTCCGTATTCATCGGTTCCAAGTCGAGATTTAGGGCGGCAACATCCTCCGAGACCTCGGCGTACATGATGTCCACTTGAGGTGGCTGGGTCGCATCACGGATTTGTTGGATGATAGGGGTGGCAAGTTCTTCTGGCACTGCAGCCGCCACCCGTGCGCCGGGGTAAAGCAAGTCCCTCAACCTGGCGTCGAGGACGTAGGGCTTCCCCGACGGAACATTCCTGCCAAACCCAGCCACCCAGGCCCGGAGGGATTCAAGGCAGACTTCTTGAAGCTTCGTCCGCCTGCAAGGAAACCTGCAGTTAGTCAGGAATGAAAAGTCAGTCCGGAGAATATAAACAATATACAATATGAGGAGCATGGACCGGAGGAAAGAAGACTTTCACTTACCGACTCATCCTGGATGGTTGAGGAGAGAGCAAAGCAAACCTCACAGCCATCGGGGTGCCAAACAACCAGGTCGTCAAGTCGGACCGCACAACCAGCGTGGGTCCGGCACACTACGTGTCCGTAGGGTTGTTGAAGGGAGGCGGTACACCCCGGCTCCTCACAGCGAACAGTCTGTAAAGGTAAAAGTACATGAACCTCACACTCCAAGCAAAATAAAGTCGGCAAGGCCGGGAAACTCAACTACAACCGGAATACTCCGGCGGAGAAGAACTCCCTTATCATAAACTGGGCCAATAAGCTTTAAATGCACAGAGTGGAAGGTAAGATTCAGACCCCGGAAGACTCCGGGGAATGAAGGAATGAGAAACCAGGAACCAACCATAAGGGCTGCCAGAAAAATAACGGCGGAGCCCCGGGTGTGGGACCGATTCACGATATATAATATAAAGGATATATGGTAAAACAAAATAATAATAACAATAATCAACAATAAAAATAACAAGTGATGGTAATACTCCGAGACCGGAGGAGTCCGTTACGCTTATGACAAAGAATCATCCCACCATCACCTCCCCGCCGGAGAAACAAATGGGTAAAGTGTCTATGTTCATAACATACGGCGGGGTACACCTTCACCCTAACTCAGAGCCCGATGGGGAGATGAGAGGTATGAGACAGGATTCGAACACGCTCGAGCAAACGAACCACCCACCCCACCACCACAGCGAAGCTGGGGACGGTATGGGAGGGAGCGAATCCCTCTACCAATAGGAGGAGTCCCTGAACTCGGAGAAAACGCCATCTAGCGTCACCCGCACGAGTCGCAAGGCTGGAGGGGGAGGGGGAGGGGGTAGTGAAGAGGAGCAGGCTACCCGGAAAGGGACAGGAGACAAGGAGAACATGACACCCGCTCAACTGCATCCTTCCCTCCAAATGAACTTGGAAGGGTAGCCTACTCCAGGGAGCTACACAGCCCAAAGCCCAACTCCTCCTAGGCGTAGCCTAATATAAACCTAACCTAGTATAGGTTAGGAAGGAGAAAAGGGTGTAAAAGGAGAGGAGGAACCAACAGGGAGAGAAATTTTGTGCCGAGAGCCAACCAGGATCGAGTAGGGGGATAAGTAGGCGACTAGCCTAGAGGAAACACATCCAAAGAACTCGATTCCCCAAAATTGGAGGAAGAGGACTAAGGGCTCACTCTGACCCCAAAAAACGATCCCGGAGGAAACAGCAACCAAAACTCCCTCAACCTGATCTCCGCACCCAGGGCAAGGGATGGAGCCCACACTACAACCATCATATAAAAACAATCAAAATAAAATTACGTTCACAGGGAGCGTAGCCTACCTCGGGGGAGGCCCACTAGAGGTAAACCACACAACCAAAAACAATAAACAAAATAAATTAAAAATACTAAAACTAAAAGAAGAGCACCATCTTCAAGAATAACATAATAGCCTATGAGACTAAATGAAAAAGAACCCAACCTGGTGGGGGGTACTTGGACGGAGCATCACCCTAAGAGAGGCCGACAGGCCAAAAATGCAAAACAAAAACTAAAAATGGAGGGGGAGCCACCGCACGGAACCACCAGGAAGGAATTCAAGGGCTAAAATCTATATATATAGCGACGAGGAGACAACTCCAACCGAAAGAACAGAAGGAGTCGCCTCGCGGTCGACATGGCTGACCGGGGACGCCGTGGCGTCATAAGAAGATCTCCATATTTATGAAAATACGAGACCCAAACAGCCAAAAACAGATCAAAAACCCCACAAGAAGATGGTACTTAACTTAGAGATGGAAAAGGTGCTCGATGCCATTGTAGGTGATGAAAAAACAATCCAAAAAGGGACGAGCACACAAAAGAAGCAGAACGTATCACGTGCTAGAAAATGGAATGAAGTAGGTGGCGCTGGTGTCGCCGTCCTGGCGGGGTGTTGAGTGTGGGAGCTGTAACGGCTCACCGCTCTTTACGGGGTTTTGATAAGGAGAGATCTTTCGAGTATATTTCCGTGGTAGTGGTATTTCACTCACCCTTCATTATACTGACGTCTTCTAAAAGACGATCGACTGGGGGTAGTAACCCCAGCTTTCCTGAAAGCTCTTTTTCTCTGGTATATCTAGCATTGTTATACCTAGAAATTCGTGCTGTAATGGAATTTCACCGGCTGACACGGGACTGGACTCAGAAAAGAAGTTTTTAAAAACGAGGTTGAGAAGACTTCTAAAAATAGATCGATGGAATGGGGGAGAGGGTCACACACTCCTATATTCTTACGTTAACCATTTATTTATTTTTTTAAGGGTAATGTATTAAGCTAACTTTTAAATGAAAATACAGTAACTTTAATTTAATTTAAAAGTTAGTTAAATACTGAATTTCCATCTTTTGATATCTAACGTAAGAATAACTCTCTTTTCTCTCTCTCCATAATGATTCATAAATAATTTAACTTGATATTTCAAGTAAAGACAATCTCTCTCTCTCTCTCTCGTGTTATTCTCTCAGTCTCCGTGATGATTGATAAATAATTTCACTCTCTTAAGTAAGGACAACCTCTCTCTCTCTCTCTCTCTCTCTCTCTCTCTCTCTCTCTCTCTCTCTCTCTCTCTCTCTCTCTCTCATAGTTAGCGCTCACACATTTTTACAGCTTATTAATTCTCTGTACTTCTTTATCTGTACAGTAGATAGTTTAAAATGATCTAATTTGACCTGTACTGTCTGCGAAGTGTAAATGCGCTAGTGTTGCACATACGTTCTAAAACAAAGAGACATAATAACTAAGAGTTGTATTAGTCAAAATAAAAAACAGAGTTTGTTCATGAAAAAGCATTTCAGAATAAAGAAGTTATTAAAAAGAGGTTGAGACGACTTCTAAAAATAGATCGGTTGGAAAGGGAGAGACAGAAATTCTCTTCCAACTCTCAGTTTTTATGTCAACTATTTATTTCTTTTTTTAAGCATAATGTATTAAGCTAACTTTTCAATGAAATTACAATAATTTTAATTTCATTTAAAAGTTAACTTAATAATTTGGGAGCATGATTAGGGTCATATTTAGTGTTTAAACTTTAGAAATAAGCATTTATTAGCATTTTTAGAGACCGTGCCAAACTTGCGTAAATTCACCCCCTAGGGGTTAGGGGTTCGTAGGGGTGTGACAGCTAAAACTACAAACAACAAATTAAGGCTGAGGGCCTACTTCAAAAGGGGTTTGCCCACAGGTTCGCAGTCTAGTGGGCGAGGTAGGAAATAGCCCTACCCCCAAACTGGCACAGTCTCCCAAAGGCGGAGTCCTCCCCAGATACAATGGCACCTGAGGAAGCAGCTACCTTCGATACTGTGAAGGACCACAGATCGAGCCAGGAAACTGCTAGGAAGGCCGCCATGGCGGTGGCTTCCAGGGTTGCAGCTTCTTGCTGGGAGATGGAGATACTCTCCTGCAGTAAGCTGCTGCAACGTCAGACCCGGATCCAGACGAGTCAGGTCCGGGTCAACCTGCTTAGTCAGTAACGCCCCTACAGCTGGAGTGTAAAAGCACTTCTGGCGAGGCAGAGGGGGGGGGGAGAAGCTTATCTGAGTGGCCCGAACGAAGTGAGCTGTCTTGCCCAGACACAAGACTGTTCACCTGGTCGAGGACCCCCTCGGCAAGCGTGGACCACGGCAGCCCCACCAAAGCCTTGGGTTCCTTCTTGGGTCCCCAAAAGGATTCGAGGCACGATGGACGATCCACAGAAGAGGGTGTGGTCCCTTCCCCGAGGTCATTGTGCTGACGAATCAGCGCAATAACCTCTGCAAAAGTCCTCTGTATTTTGGGGGTGTCCACATCCTGGGGCAGAGGACCCTCGAGTCCCTCCAGATCTACTCTCCCTGCAGGAGGGAGAACCTCAGCAGACCCCCGTGATCCTTCCTGGACCACGTGGGCATAAGACCTGCTCAAGCCAAGGACCAATCCAGGTTCGTAAGCCCACGAGGTAGAACTCGGAGGAGAAAACTCGCCAGAATTCTTCCTGTCCGACTCGCACCCCCTGGAAGGAGCCGAAGGGGCGGAGGGAACCAGCGAGGAAGATCGGGCACTCCCACTGGCTTTGCTGGCAGAACCAACAGAGGCAGTGGGCCGGGAGCGGTCACCAACCTGCTGTGGTGACGGCAGCCCAGGTCGAGGAGAGTGCTTTAGCCTAGGCAAAGCAGTCTCCCGAGGAAAGCGGAGCAGCTTGCGTGAGCCGAGCCGCGTGCTCGCTTCCCCTGGGGGGAGGGGTCCGCAACCCTTGGTTCCCGATGCGACTGACCCGGAGGCCAGGGCAGCGGTTCCCTGATCCGAGGATCGGGAAGAGCCGACGAGAGATCCCACTGCCTTCCCTGTGGAAGGAGGCAGACCCTTGGAATTCTCGGTGCGAGACTTCTTGGGGGAGGGAGAGGCAGACTTCTTCTTCGGCCGGGAAGCCTCGGAAGGAGAAGAAGAAGAGGCAGCAGATGAAGACCATGACGATGAAGACGAAGACGAAGACGACGACACCTTTCTAGACCTCTTCTTCTTCACCATCAGCTTCAGTATCGTCGTCAGATCCCCAAACCAAGCGGGCGCAGCCGAAGACTCAGGAACAGGAGGAGGGGCTGCAACAGAAGGCGCATCCCGGGTAGAGACCGCGGTGCTCGGGCCAGCACTTACCTGGGCGGGAGCAACTGCATGTCGGCCAGGAATGAAAGTAGGCGGGGCCGGGAATGTAGGCACGGGTGGTGCGTGGGTAGCCAGGCTGGGCCGCGCCAGAGCCGAAGGAATGGGGAGAGGAACAGACAAAGTGCCGGGCTGGATTGAGAAGCGAGGAACCATAGTCGAAGTCGAGCCAGGGTCAGCAACGGGAGCAGCGACAGTCACATAAGGGAGGGTTGACGTCACCATGTAGGAGGGGCCCGGTCGCGTGAATGGGGCCAGGAACCCAGGAGGCAGCGGTACTGCATGATGCATGGCAGGGGTAGCTGATACCTGGGTATCCAGGTGCGAGGCTACTGACACCGGGAGCTGGGCGAACCTTGATGTGGTGACCGATGTTGTGGTGACTGTCGTTGCAGAGTGGTCACTGGAGTGCTGGAAAGATGTGAGACCAGTCCCTCCAGTGACGGTACGCCAGGTAGGCCCAGATGTAGCCAGGTTGATGACGAGTCAGTTGCCTGGCTATCCAGCCCGAGACCTGAAGCGAAAGTTGGGTTAGTTTGGGAAGCCTCTACCTGGCCTGGAGGGAAAAACTCCCCTCCAGAACGGGAAGAGACCCCTGAGAGGATGTCCCGGTCCAACTCTCCCCCACGCCCTTCCACAACCGATGAGACGAATGAGGAAGGGGAGGGGGAGTCCTCACCCGAAGGAGAGGGAGCAAGCAGGGGAAGCTCGCTGGGAGGGAGAAACGAACCCAACACATTCGCCACCACTGGAGTCATCAGGGGTGTATTACCCTTGGACGACTCCTTGGTAGGCTTACGACGGTAATGTCTCCTCTCCTCGAACTTCCTCCATTGCTCGGGGAACAAAGAGCAACACTCACTACAAGGAGTGTCGTGCGAACACACATGCCCCCTGCAAGATGGGCAGAGAGCGTGTGGGTCTGCGTCGACGCTAGACCTAAATGAATTACATTTCTTCCCTCCTACGCCGGGACACACACGCTGGGGATAGGAAGGCTTAGAAGGCTTGTCCATAATGAATTCAATAAGAAAAACAAAGATTTCCCGCCAAAAAGTGAAGAAAAAAGCAGTCAGGCAGAGAGCATGAAGACAACGTCCGCATGCTACGACGGCCGAAAGCAAATTGGAATGTTTACACCCGGGCAGGCGGTACTCCCGCCTCCCGGGCAGTAGTCAACTGCCTAACCACCTTGTTTGAAGTTTAACAGCCGTTTCCAGGCTACGGCTGAAAGTAATCCCTAATGTAAAGGACCGAGGGTTTGTATATTGTGTCGGAACAATTAAGAGATTTAACTTCCCCATTATTTTTGTCTTTTAACGACAGTTAAACCATTCAAGAACTTCAAGTAAATAAACAGAAGTTTCTTCGAGGTTTATCTATTTACATTCTGCAGTTGTTTCCCACCAACCATCAACTCACCACTTTCCTTACATGGCTTGTGATTAACTCTGGGAAATATCAAGAAACTTTTACAGGGAACCTTTTTATGGATCTTATTCTCTGCTAATATGGAAGAATAAGATATCGATTCTACATTTCGGAGTCCAGTTGCAGCAGCGGGTGGCATGTTTCTCCACCCTTGTTTACCAGCTACTGCCGTCAGTTATTTTTAGCATTCTACTGCATCAGCTCTGGTCGGCGTGAAGACCTAATGTTGACGGGGAACTCTTCAAGCACTTTAAGACGTCTGGTTACTTTGAGGTTGGTCTCATTTTTTGTTGGCACACATCAATTGAGCTATTGAAGTCATTTTTCTTGATGTCCATATCACTAGTCCCATAAATTAAATCTCGTAACTTATATATTTTTTACTGCCATTATTGAATTTAAGAGATCTTTCATCTTGTTTTAATAGTTCATAGTAACTAATTTCAAGACGGCATATTCTTCCTATAGAAAGACTGGTTTACCAGAAATTTAGGTTCTAGGAGTTATGTGGTTTAAATTTATATTGGTAGGATGGTATCTATATTATGGATCTCATTATATCTTGTTATATTTATGGTAGTCATTTTTTTGTATAGGTTGTGAGAGATTCAAGGTAAGGGAACATGGTGTTCAGTGCCATGGACACTGCATCTGGGTGGCATCATTAATTTTTTAATAGTAACATTGTTAAGATACTATATATTATGATTTAAATAATAAAGGTGTTTAAATTTTAGCTACTCTATTCATTGTCTCCTGGAGGTTTAATTATATATATTACTCCTGTTCTGAATAGTTTGTGACAAGGGTGCATCATGTCTCCATGGATGTGTCGTCTTGTCTTTTAATTTCAATTTGCATTTTATCCATAGATGCTAATTTTTTTAGATAACTATTTCATTTTTATATTTTGTGAAGCATTACAGATCTTTAAACTTGTGCATCTTGCATTTTGCACATGTGAAGTAGTCTCTGTATGCACAGAATAAATGAATGCTTCATAGAAAATTTTAATATAAATATTTTTTAGATCATATTAAGACAATATGTATTTCTGATGTTAATTACCATGGTTTCTGTAATACCAGTCTGCATAAATCTATCAATTAACCCTTAAACGCCGAGCCTCTATTTACAAAAGTGTCTGTCGTATGCCGGCGGCATTCGGGAGTTAGCGCCGAAGCGGAAAAATAGTTTTTTTCAAAAAATCACAGCACGCTTAGTTTTTAAGATTAAGAGGTAATTTTTGGCTCCTTGTTTTCGTCATTGCTTGAAGTTTAGTAAGCAACCATCAGAAATGAAAAAAAAATATCATTATCATATATAAATATTGAAATATATGACAGCGCAAAAAAAATTCCATATATAATTGTATACAAATAACGCTGTGAGCAAAATGGTTAAAGCTAACTAGTTACTTTTTGTTTCTTTGTATTGTACACTAAATTGCGATGATTTTGGTATATAACAAATTGTAAAATGATCAAAGCAACACAGAGAAAATATTATCACAAAATGATGCATGAATTCGTAACTCGCGGACGTAAAAAAAAAGTTTTTTTCAAAAATTCACCATAAATCGAAATATTGTGCTAGAGACTTCCAATTTGTTGCAAAATGAAGGTAATTGATTGAATATTACTAGAATGTAAGAGTTTTAGCTTACAATTACGTTTTTCGACCATTTCGGTCAAGTTAAAGTTGACCGAAGGTAGAATTTTTTCTATTTATCGTGATTTATATGAAAATATTTCAAAATTGATAAAAGCCACAACCATGAGTTATTTTTTGTTGTATTCTACATGAAAATGTTCACATTTTCACATATAAAATTTATGTAGCGACCAATATAAAACGGTGCCAACATTACGACAAAGTGACAAAAGAATTTCTGAGATGTTCGGCTGAGTTACCGCGCGGATGTAAGGATAAAGTTTTTTTCAAAAATTTTACCATAAATCGAAATATTGTGCTAGAGACTTCCAATTTGTTGCAAAATGAAGGTAAATGATTAAATATTACTAGAATGTAAGAGTTTTAGCTTACAATTGCGTTTTTCGACCATTTTGGTCGAGTTAAAGTTGACCGAGGGTAGAAATTTTGGCACTTATCGTGATTTACATGAAAATATGTCAAAACTGATAAAAGCTACAACCATGAGTTATTTTTTGTTGTATTCTCCATGGAATTGCGCACATTTTCATATATAAAACTTTATGTAACAACTAATATAAAACTGTGCAAACATTACAACAAAGTGACGAAAGAATTTCCTAGATGTTCGGCCAAGTTACCACGCGCGGACGTAAGGGAAAAGTTTTTTTTTTCAAAAATTCACCATAAATCGAAATATTGTGCTAGAGACTCCAATTTGTTGCAAAATGAAGGTAAATGATTGAATATTACTAGAATGTAAGAGTTTTTGCTTACAATTACGTTTTTCAACCATTTCGGTCGAGTTAAAGTTGACCAAAGGTAGAAATTTTGGCACTTATCGTGATTTATATGAATATATTTCAAAACTGATAAAAGCTACAACCATGAGTTATTTTCTGTTGTATTCTACATGAAATTGCGCACATTTTCATATATAAAACTTTATGTAACAACTAATATAAAATGGTGCAAACATTACGACAAAGTGACTAAAGAATTTCCGAGATGTTCGGCCCAGTTATCGTGCGTGGACGTAAAGGAAAAGTTTTTTAAAAAATTCACTATAAATTGAAATATTGTGCTAGAGACTTCCAATTTGTTGTAAAATGAAGGTACATGATTGAATATTACTAGAATGTAAGAGTTTTAGCTTACAATTGCGTTTTTCGACCATTTCGGTCGAGTCAAAGTTGACCAAAGGTTGGAATTTTTTGTAGTCGACGTACCGTACGTCCATTTAGCACCCAACAGACAATTTTAGTCGACGTATGGTACGTCCAGTCGGCGTTTAAGGGTTAATCTGTTTCTATAAAATTCTAAAGCATTTTTAATCCTATAAAACATTTAAAATCTTTGCAGAACTCACCATTGGCTTGGCTGGACGAAATCCTTCAAGAGGAGTGACAACAGACCCCTTTAAGTGCAAAGTATCTCCAACTTGAGCATCCTTGGGTGATCTCATATTTGCAGTTATAAAGCCAACTTGTCCTGTGTACCTGCTTAAAAAAATGCAGATCTTGCATTAATTTTGTTTTTGTTGATTGTATGAATTTGAAAATTCCCAGACTACTTGTCTTTATGCTATTGCATATCATCATGTCACTACTGCATATCCACAAAAACTAAATATGCTTATAAACAACAACCATCACACGTCAAACTGAAAACTTAATGCAAAAGGCAATTCCTACCTTTTTTCTATAAGTGTATCAAACTATATCATGTAAATACACTCTGAACAAAAAAAAGCAACTTTTTTTTTCTTACCACACACGATACCATAGGTATACTGTACATGCAGTACACTTTTGTATAACATGGGTCTTAATTTTTTTTTCTATTTTGTGTACACACAATAAAAGTACACATAAAAATTCGAAACAAAACCTTTTTCTCTCTTGCCTGTGAGAGGGTGTGAAAGAAAGAGCAGGTAGACAAGAACTGCTAGTTTATTGAGGAAATGGTCTGCTTATAAAGCGGCGTGCGGATGTCCGCGTATACATGGACGTCAGTACAAAGACATACAAGTGACCCGAGGTCAAAACTATTCTCTATACAAAACAGGACAGGTACATACAGATAACGTGACAATTGATAATACAGTAGTAGATTAGACAAAAATACTCTGACACATACACTATGTATAAGGGCAAAAATGAATAGGTAATAAATGTACAATTACATAATGAAAAATAAGGCTGACTACCACAACCTAGGGTCAAGTGTGAAGGCACCATAGAAAACGGGAGGTTCTTCCTAGAAAACCTGTTGAGCGGGGACTTTACATACCTACTGCACCTCATGTAGTGGTGAATTGGTTAGAGGAGGCATTGAGATGCCTAGAGGACTCAATATGTGCACACTGGCAACCCTTTACTGACAAAACCAGATAAAGGTTGACTGTTTAACTTCCTCGTGATGGAATTTTGCCATCACATTACGGGCCTTACTCCTCAACATCTTCCCAAAGTCCACTGCATCCTTCCTAAGTTTGTCCTCAGCAGCAGCCTTGGTTTCCTACAAGGTAGACTAGACAATGCCATACTACTTCATATACATGCCCTTGACCAACCAGCATCTCTCCGTTGGGTGAGTCGGTAGAGCTGCGGACTGTCACTCGATGGGCCAGAGTTCAATTCCCCCGGCCGGCTGATGAAGAGTTAGAGGAATTTATTTCTGGTGATAGAAATTCATTTCTCGCTATAATGTGGTTCGGATTCCACAATAAGCTGTAGGTCCCGTTGCTAAGTAACCAATTGGTACTTAGCCACATAAAATAAGTCTAATCCTTTGGGCCAGCCCTAGGAGAGCTGTTAATCAGCTCAGTGGTCTGGTAAAACTAAGGTATACTTAACTTGACCAACCAGCCTCAAGCCTCTAGACAATTTCCAGGTTTTTTGAATGGTCAGAACACTCCTAGCTCTCTTACGAGGTGGTGGGGCCTTACACAAAATACATAGCACCGCGAACAGCAATAACACCCCCTGCAGCACTGCAAGCACCATAGCAAAAACACAATGAGGGGAAAGCATTGCAACACACTTAAAGTTCTCATTTTTTGGTTGAATACCGAGAACTGAGGTGGAACTGAACAAAAGAGAAAGCAAACTTTGCTACACAGTGCACTGATACTCTTTACATATAGCCAACTAGAGGAGGAATTTTTATACAGTAATTATGATGCATACTGGACAGGCTACTCAAAAGCAAGAAACCACAATGATGTGTAATGTTGTATCTTTCTGCCAATAGTACAAAATGAAAAAAAAAAAGATTCACCTTCTACCATATGCTTTTCTACTAATGACGTATCTGTCTCAGCCAGTCAAAGAGATAAAGCAATGTGTGATGACAGGTCAAGTGACGTAGTACTTTTAAGCTAACACCAGTCGCAAGCCTCTTAAGAAGTCAAACACCCACCTACCCGTACCCAGGCATCCCGCCGAGCCTTCCCACCACCCACCATCCCTAAAACTCTTTCTGCAGTCTATCACCCCAACAATAAGCCTTTTTCAGCCTGCTTATGCCTGTATGCAATTACCAACACTCCATTCCACCCTTGCAGTGTTGCCAACCATCTAAGCATGGTTTTTATTCATTCTCTTGCTGGGACCCTCCCAATAATGCAAAGGTCTAGATAAGGTAAAACCTGATAACTGAAGGACTATTTTAGATATACACACATACACTCAAACACACACACACACACACACACACACACACATATATATATATATATATATATATATATATATATATATATATATATATATATATATATATATATATATATATATATATACATATATATGCATATATATACATATATATACATATATATACATATATATATATAAATATATATATATATATATATATATATATATATATATATATATATATATATATATATATATATATATATATATATATATATATATATATATATATATATTATATATATATATATATATATATATATATATATATATATATATATATATATATATATGTAATTCTAATAAACAATGCCCTCTAACTTCTAGGAATTCTTGCTTTTTTGGATATGCTTGTAAAGCCGAAAATATCCAGACGGAAGAAATTGAAGAGCCTGGCCAGGTCGGCAACGTGACCTCCTTGTGAATATGGTAACGCTGGTTCGATTCTCGCGACCGCTATTCACAGGCTCTTCACAGGCTGGATATTTCAATTTCTTCCGCAAAAGAATTAGAGAAGTTGGATATTTTACATATGTGTCTGGTAAAGTAACCAGTAGATTCTACATTATATACATATATATATAAGCATATCCAAAAATATAAAGATATATATATATATATTAAGAGGGCATTGTGGCTATTAGAATTACATATGTGTCTATAATAGTAATATAGTAGATTCTATATATATATATATATATATATATATATATATATATATATATATATATATATATATATATATATATATATATATATATATATATATATATATATATATATATATATATATATATATATATATATATATATATATATATATATTATATATATATATATATATATATGTGTGTGTGTGTGTGTGTGTGTGTGTGTGTGTGTGTGTGTGTGTATATCTATATCTAAAATATTCCTTCGGTTATCAGGTTTTACCTTATCTGGACCTTTGCATTATTGGGAGGGTCCCAGCAAGAGAATGAATAAAAACCATGCTTAGATGGCTGGCAACACTGCAAGGGTGGAATGGCATAAGCAGGCTGAAAAAGGCCTATTGTTGGGGTGATAGACTGCAGAAAGAGTTTTAGGGATGAATCCTTTGTTAAAAGAAACTGGAACAAAAATCCATATGACTATCATCGTGAAAAGAGTGAGAATCTTGGAAGGCCTGAAGTCCTTTCTCAGGAGTCAAAAGACATCAATTGGCGCTTGAACTAGAATCAAAAAGGGGAAAGAAGAGAAGTTATACTGCTGTATATCATGAGTTGAAAAATTCTGGTATCAAGCCATTTCATGTTATCAGCAAGCCCAAGATCACTCAGCAACAGAGAGAAGACCATGCATGGTTTTCTGGTTCATTTGTCAAAGACTGGGATGAAGCTGACTTTCTCCATGTTGCCGCATCAGATGAATTCTTCATTCACACAGCCAGGAAGCCAAATCACAAAAATGACATCATTTGGGCTGCAAAGTTGGATGATATCAGCGATGACGTGCGCTATCGCCAAGTTGTGAAATTTCCTGAATGTTTGGGAATTTTTCTCTGTTTCACAGCCAAACGGTTAATGTGGATCATCAGAGAAAAAGGAGTGTCATGGAATGGCGAATACTTCAGAGAAACTGTGCTTACTGGTGGAGTATTTCCTTTCCTCAAAGATCCTAAAAATGTGTTATCTGTTGAAGAAGTCACATTTTTGCATAATAAGGCACCATGTTTCAAGGCTCTTCAGACACAGGAGCTGCTTCGAAACAGTGGTATCAATTTCTTCTCATCAAGTGAATTTCCAGGTAGCTCCCCTGACCTTAATGTGTGTGAAAACATTGGTAATATCTTAAAGGATTGTGTTGAAGCGCGCACAGTGAACTATGATGGTATACCAGGCCTCAACAACTTGCGAAGAGAGGTAACCAAAGTGCTCAGGGAAATGGAATTTGAGTCTCAGCTTTTTTGCGATTTGCTGAAATCATACCCCTCAAGAATGCAGGCTGTGGTACAGGCAGATGGAGGCCACACAAAATATTAAATACTCAGAGAGAACCTTAAATAAATACCTGTTCTGCATTACTTTTGTTTTTGTCCATATCAATTTTAGTTTAATCCGTGAAGGGGGAGCTCTAATTTCAGAAACACACACACACACACACACACACACACACACACTATATATATATATATATATATATATATATATATATATATATATATATATATATATATATATATATATATATATATATATATATATATATATATATATATATATATATAATCATATATATATACAAATGTTTATAATATCAATATTCATGCTAGCTCAAATGTTGAATATCTCCGATGGAGAATTATCACCGAAGGGAATTTATATAAGTGATAAATGAATTGGTACCCGTCCGGGACATGAACCCTTGACACGGACCTATTCAGCGACTCCAGTAGACGTTACCACCATGCCATCAAGAGAGGTATAAGTCATTACCGAGTCTGCTGTACTGTTTTTTTCCGTCATGAGCGGGAAATTGTACTTAGCCTCGGCAATGACCCACCTCCGCCATGATAGTTCGTTGGTACGTTTAGAACACGCAGCTCTTATTATGAAATTTTTTATCACACCGTGATTTATATACAATCATGAAGCTACAAATGTCGCTTAATATCAAATTCATGCTACCTCGGGAATATCTCCGATGGAGAATTATCACTGAAGGGGAATTTATATAAGTGATAAATGAATTGGTACCCGTCGGGACACGAACCCTTGACACTGACCTATTCAGCGACTCCAGTAGACGTTACCACCATGCCATCAAGAGAGGTATGAGTCATTACCCAGTCTGCTGTACTGTTTTTTCCCGTCGTGAGCGGGGAAATTGTACTTAGCCTCAGCAATGACCCACCTCCGCCATGATAGTTCGTTGGTACGTTTAGAACTATCATGGCGGAGGGAGGGAGGTACCCCTCCCTGCCAAGGAGTCTGGGAGGCTCCCATTGTTATCTGAACGATCTATTTCGCTTCTGAAAAGGGAAGCAGAGCTTCATCCCACATACAGCACTCATCAGTTCAGGGAAGAAAATCCTGAAGTTTTAGAAAAGTGTAAAGTATGTACTTTACAGACGTACTTGTTGGACAAGTTAGGATTCAAGAGTGTTGTGGCTCGTAAGAAGAGCAAGCTAACTGACGCCCATATTAGGAAACGAAAGTTGTTTTTTAATAAGGTTGGTAAATGGGACGTAAATGCCTGGAAACGGGTGTTGTTCACTGACGAATCCACATTTCATTGTTTGGGAACCATCTCGACGAAAGTTTGGCGAAGTCCCCACTTTAACAAATACAGTGACAAACTTATTCGTCCTTGTGAAAAGTTCACCAAAATTTTGATGGTATGGGGTTCTATGGGTTATGAGGGAGTTGGAGAATTGTGTATTTTTGAAAATAATGAACGATTGAACCAAAACATTTATTACGTTGTGCTTAACGAGCATTTAGAGGGGAGTTTTGAGAAGAGAGGTGCTTTGATCCTTCAGCAAGACGGCGCATGCTGCCACACGATGCCATTGATTATGAACTGGTTGAAGGATTGTGGTGTGGAGCTTTTAAGTGACTGGCCCCCTAATTCCCCTGATTTTAGTCCCATTGAAAATCTGTGGTCGATCATTAAACAACGTTTGCAGAAAGTTGACCGCTCCACAATCGACAAACTCAAGGCCGCCATCGTCGCTGCTTGGAACAGTCTCGAACCCGTGATTTGTCAGCACCTCATTGAAAGTGTTCCCCGACAGCTTAAGGCAGCTAGGGAGAACAAATTTGGTGTAACCAAATACTAGAAAACCTAAGGTAAGCTCACACACCATTTTAATGTCGTAACTAATTTTTCTGGGATCGACCTGTGTCGCCAAGTGAAATGTCCCATATAGCACACATTTCTAGGTATAAATATTTGCTAGATATACCAGAGAAAAAAGCTATACAGCTAATAGGATGCCAGAGTTACTATCTCTGGAGCGATCATCCTTATAGGATGTCGGTATGTCATCTAAGAGCGAGTGGAAGCCACTACCACAGATGCTTAACCCAAATAGATCTCTCCCTTCCCAAAACCCCTCTACCTAAGGGGTGCCATTACAGCGGTCCTTCTCCGCTCGCTACTACTACTTCTACCCAGAACCACCATCCTCTCATAGCACGCTTTCTCGTTAACACACGTTGTTTTCATTGGTGTTATTTTTGCTTCTTTTTGCCTTATTTTGGCTTACTGGATTTTCACTATGGCTTCGATGGATCAGGACGCATCTTCATCTAAGTTGAGTATTCAATTTTGTTGTTTTGGGACTCGGTTGGACTAATTATGTCCTGTTTAATTACTTACGCCTGGTCGGCTCAGAGCCGCCATTTTCGTGTTCATTCGTGGCCGTAGTCCCAGCCTCATAATGCTCTCATATCTTCTGTCGTCTTGGACGGTTGAAGATTTTTTATATATGCTCCTCTTTTATAATGATAGTTTCAATTTTCGCTCGTTCTGACGCGCTCGATTATTATTATTTTTTAGATTAGTCTAAAGTGAGGCCTAACCTAGCCTTTCCTTCATGTTCTTTATGTAGGTGCTTTTTTAAAAATATTTTGTTATTATATTATTTCAATTTAATTATGTATCCATATATTCCTTTCGTCTGATATTTGGTAGTGTTATCTGTTAGCCTACCTGACCAGTTCAGCTCTGTCGAATCTCGGAAGGTAGGCTAAGCTGGCCCCAGTTTTCCTTCCTACCCTGGCTTCTAGGGCTAGGTAAGGTAGGTTTTCTTGGGTGGCCTTCGTTCGAGTTTTGGGTGCCTGCCCGTCCTCCCTGACCAGTTTGATTCATCAAATCTCGGAAGGTTTGGTTTGGCGCTAGTGCCCCTTTCTCGTTTGTCTCTCTGGCGTGCCCTAGCCTACCTGGCCAGGTGTTAACTTCGGAAGGTTAGGCTAGGCTATAGATATTATCTATTTCACCTTCCCGTGTTTATCTCACTCCCATTTTATCAGACGTGGTCTACTTGGCTCTCCCTTTGGGGCATTTTAGAGCAATGCTCATTTGCCCCTTTCGGTTGAGATGACGCTTCGTGGAAGGTGTTTAGGCACCTGACCTGTTGCAGTCGCCATGTTTTCTTTGCCCCTGCTTCTCCGCCGTTCCGCCATCTGGATCCGTTCCGGCGGCTATCGTTAGCTCGCTGTTTAGTTCCTAGTAGGAACAATAGCTTGAGTGTCGTTGCCTTCTTTTTACGGCGGAATTGTGGAGATACCGGGCTGAATGCTATTTTTAATGCTATTATTATGTAGTTTCCGTGAGCTGGGTTCCGGGAAATCAGTCCCGGAACCTTCGCTCTGGTGACTAGCCCTCCCCGGTTGTTGATTTCTGTGTGGTTAATTTACGAGATGCTCCGGCGTCATCGGAATTGCTTTCCGGTGTGATCGACTTCAGGCTTGGCCTCCCTGTTCAGATTGTACTGGAACGTTCTGCCGTAACCTTATTGTTTACCCCAGATCTCAACTCCGGCGTGGGGGGAATATTATTACTTTAAGTTTTATTAGTTTAGTTTTTACCACAGCCGTGAAGCTGTTCCGGCGTTATCTTTTTGATACTCATGTATCAATTCCTCTTACAGGTGGTTCATTATCAGGAGCCGGGCTGTAATGCCTATCTACAGCAACCCTGTGGCCACGTAGCATGCAGGTCGCATGCCAGCTGCGCAGTCGAGGTGGATGATCATCTCGTCTGGCATCCAGATGGCTGCGATGTATGCTACGCCCTTTATCAAGACATGATTGATGCTTCGGTACGTTAACCTTTTGACATAAACGCATGAATGTTTCAAACAGCTTTGAAGTACACCTCCTATAACGAAAGAATTTATTCGTCAATTCCTTATATTGACATTATATCCGGTTTCATGTCCCTCGGTCCCGCCAAGCCTCATCTCTTGCTACCTTGAAGATCTGGGTCGGCGGCCGTCGCAACATTGGTCAGGGCGCCCTATGTACTGGCAGAAGACATTTGTAATGTCCTGTACCCTATGGCCAGGTCCTCTGCAGCAGTAGCCCCAGTGGCGGAGCCCTGATTAGCAGGATTAGGTTCGAGACCCAGGTCTCGCCGGAGGAACAACAAGAACTGTGCGGGGTAGTGGCCGAGGAAGTGGCCAACATCAACATCAATGTCGAACCGATGGCCATCGATCCAGAGGAGGAAGGTAGGGATGTAAGTGAGGCAGGTAATTTTAAAAATTCAATGTCTTTTAGTTCTCCTGCGTCTTCGTCTTCATCCTTCCAAGGTTTCTCTAAGGTCTCCACCCTTGGGGCCCGTTCGGGGTCGGTGATCCCCAAGGTGAAGTCCTTAATGAAGACGAAGACTTTACCTAAAGTGTCAAAACCCCCGAAGATCCCGGCCATGCCGAGTTCCGCCAGGTCGTCGTTGGCTCCCAAACCTTCGACTTCCTCCCAGAAGGCTACTCCCCCTTCTAAGGGGTCGAGACCCAAGGCGAGCAGGTCTAAGAAACCTGATTTTGACCCTGAGGCCTTCGCGGAAGCGCTGATGAAAAAGTTATCTGAGCAGGTCAACTTCCAATTTGAGACGATGTATGAGATCTCGCCTCGAGTCTTGAGACATCAGGCAAGTATGTTCAGTCTTTGGCTGGGAGGCTGAAAACCCAGGAGGAGTCGCTTGCCGGACTAGTTAGTTCCGGTCCGGTACAGCAGCAGGGTTACTCCATTCCGGACGCCTCGAAGCTGCCTGCTTATGAGGACTGTAACCCTTGGCGTCTCGCCTTTACTGCCCCCTTTGCGAATGGTAAATTAACCAATGAAGGTTGTGGCACCCGCCCTGTGGAAGACTACGAGTTCTTCCCGGTGGATCTTGTTTTTCTTTTCCTGGGATACGCCCGTTTATCGGAGGAAGCCCTGGTAAGGGAAGACAAGGTTCCCAAGGAGACGGTGATCTTCCCCAGGGATCAAGCGCAGTCGGCATGGGTCAGAATACTCTCTGACTGGGAGTGCGCTAATACTAAGCTAACTCCACACAAGGGGCGGTATACGATGTTCGTGGTCCATGAGGACATTCCCACCCCTTGTACATCCAAGATAGCAGAACTGACTCTACAGGCCGGAATAGAGGAGAAGCCGATGCCACAGCTTCCTGAGACGGACCCTACATCTCTTCTCTTTCCGGGAGACCTGGATTGCTGGGTTGGGGCTCCTGAAACATTCACAGTAGGTAAGCTGGATCCGGAGTGCGCTTCGGATCTTTTCAGCGAGCAGTTGCCCAGGATTCTGGAGTCTCTGATTAAAGCAGAATATGATGCTAGGTGCCGTCTCAGCAGGTCCATCAACTCCGTCACCTCGGCGGAGTTGACATCTCATGTATACAAGGACGAACCTCTCTTTAGGATGCTGACTAAGTCACTTCTGGCCTCGTTCCAGAGTGACTTATACGATTTTGTGGTGGCAAGACGGAACTGCTGGAAACATGTGCTGGCTGACGCTACCATCCGACACGAGCCGAACAAGCTCATTAAATCTTCTGTCTGGGGTACTAACCTCTTTCCTGAGGACGTGGTCAATACCGACATCAGCGAGGCCTCCAGGGCCAATCAAAACCTTAGGATTCGTTGGGGACTTCCTTTTAAGAGGAAGTCTTCTGAGTTTTCGGGCCCTCAGCCTAAAGGTAGAAAGAGGACAAGCAGGTACCACCCATACAAGGCACCCCAGACCCAGACAGTTGTCCAGGCAGTTCCAGTCACTCAGTTTGCACAGCCTTCCACCTCCAAGGGACAACCCCAGTATGTCCTGCTGAACCAGCCAACTCACCACCCTGCGGGTTCAGCAGCTTATGTAACCTCTCCAGCCTTCAACCCTGCCTATGAATCTCAGGGGTCCTTTCAAGGCTACCGCCAGTCTAGGGGCGTTAGAGGTCGAGGCGGTTTTCGGTTTAGGACCGGATCCAGACCCCAGTCTAGAGGCAGAGGCTCAAGAGGAGGCAGAGACAATAAGCCCTCTAGCAAAGAGCCTCCTCAGGTAGGTGGGAGCTTACGCCTCTACAGGGACCACTGGACTTTCAGTCCATGGGCCCACAGTATTGTTTCAAAGGGTCTAGGGTGGAGCTGGATAGAAGGGCCTCCTCCACCAGTCAGGTTCTATCAGACCCCAACACCGGATCTGTTAGAATACACAAAAGACCTTCTTTTAAAGAAGGCAATAAAGAAAGTCAGGCATCTAAAATTTCAAGGACGCTTGTTCAGCTTGCCAAAGAAAGACTCAGACAAAAGAAGAGTGATATTAGACCTATCAACTCTGAATTCTTATATTCAATGCGACAAGTTCCGTATGTTGACCGTCTCTCAGGTGCGGACCTTACTTCCCCATGGGGCCGTCACCACCTCTATAGATCTTACAGACGCTTATTATCATGTCCCGATAGCGAGAAACTTCTCTCCCTATCTAGGGATCAGACTAGGCAAACAAGCTTACTCCTTCAGAGTAATGCCTTTCGGGCTCAACATAGCACCCAGGATCTTCACCAAACTAGGAGAAGCTGTGGTACAGGAACTGAGGTCTCAAGGCATCAGGCTTATCTAGACGATTGGCTAATCTGGGCTCCCAACGACACCAAGTGCTGGAAGGCGACCGGAAAGGTCAATCAGTTTCTAGAGTATCTAGGATTTCACATAAATACAAAGAAATCTCGTCTGATTCTGGCATCCCGATTTCAGTGGCTGGGTATCCAGTGGGATTTAAACACCCACAAACTTTCAATTCCTCCAGCAAAATGCAAAGAGATAGCCAAAGCAACGAGACAGTTTCTCAGGTGCAAACGAGCCTCTCGTCGCACTCAAGAAAGAATCTTAGGCTCTCTTCAGTTTGCATCAGTAACAGACCTACTTCTCAAAGCAAAACTGAAGGACATAAATCGAGTGTGGCGGAGACGAGCCAATTACAAATTCAGGGACAAAGCCTCCCTCATACCTCCAATCTTAAAGAAAAGACTTCGGCCTTGGACAACGGCCAAAAGTCTTTCCAAATCAATTCCTCTACAATTCCCTCCACCAGCTCTGATCATCCATACGGACGCATCTCTCACCGGATGGGGAGGTTACTCACAATACAAGAAAGTTCAAGGAACCTGGTCGAATCTTTTTCGTCACTTCCACATCAATATTCTGGAAGCAATGGCGGTTTTCCTGACTCTGAAACGCTTGCGTCCAGCCAGGAACATACATATCAGATTAGTCCTGGACAGTGCAGTGATAGTTCATTGTCTGAACAGGGGAGGTTCCAAAACAAGTCACATAAATCATGCAATGATATCAATCTTTTCATTAGCAATGAAAAATCATTGGCACTTGTCCGCCACACATCTGTCAGGAGTAAGGAACGTGATTGCAGATTCTCTGTCAAGAACGACTCCTTTGGAATCAGAATGGTCTCTGGACAAGAACTCCTTCAACTGGATTTGCCAACAGATTCCAGGGCTCCAGGTGGACCTGTTTGCCACGGAATCGAATCACAAACTTCCGTGTTATATAGCTCCGAACCTGGACCCTCGGGCTTACGCCACAGACGCAATGTCAGTAGACTGGAACAAATGGCAGAAAGTCTACCTATTCCCACCAGTAAATCTTCTATGGAAAGTTCTACACAAACTCAGGTCATTCAAAGGTCGGATAGCTCTAGTAGCCCCCAATTGGCCGAAGAGCAACTGGTTTCCTCTTCTGTTAGAGCTGAAACTCAGAGCCATTCAGATTCCTCATCCAAAATTAACCCAAGTAGTACAAACTCAGACTGTGTCAGCTTCCTCAGGAATGCTGAATGCCCTAACTTTATGGATTTCATGAAGTTTACGGCACAAAAAATGCTAATATTGATCCTCTGAACACAATGTTTCTAGAATCAGATAAGAGAGAGTCTACTCTCCGTCAGTATGATTCGGCAGTAAGGAAACTTGCCAACTTCCTGAAAGAATCAGACGTTCATACTACAACTGCGAATCTCACAATCTCATTTTTAAAGGCCCTTTTTGATAAAGGTCTGGCTGTTAGTACCATTACTACGACTAAATCCGCCTTAAAGAAAATATTCCAGTTGGGGTTTAACATTGACTTAACAGATTCGTATTTTTCCTCTATTCCTAAAGCTTGTGCTCGTCTTAGACCAACAACCCGTCCTAAAACGGTTTCTTAGTTTTTAAATGACGTTCTAAGATTAGCTTCAAACACAAATAATGATCTTGCTCTTATTCGAATCTTCTTAGGAAAACGTTGTTTTTAATTAGCCTGGCTTCAGGAGCTAGAATGTCTGAACTTTCAGCCCTTTCTAGAGAGTCGAATCATGTGGATTTCCTCCCATCAGGAGAGGTTCTACTTTCTCCGGACCAAATGTTTTTAGCCAAGAATGAAGATCCTCAAATTAGGTGGTCTCCCTGGAAGATTATACCTCTTCCAGAGGATCCTACCTTATGTCCGGTAGTTACCTTAAAAGCTTACCTTGAAAGGACTTCTCAAAGGTCTTCAGGTCCACTTTTCGTTAGAGAGAATGGTGGAACCATCTCCTTGAATGGTATTAGACAACAAATCCTTTATTTTATTAAACAAGCCAACCCGGATTCAATCCCCCAGGTCCATGATATCCGGGCTGTAGCCACCTCAGTTAATTACTTCCAACATATGAATTTTGATGAAATTAAGAAATATACAGGCTGGAAATCCCCTAGAGTCTTTAAACGTCACTACCTTAAGTCCTTGGAGGCTCTTAAGTTTTCTGCTGTCGCTGCAGGGAACATTGTTTCCCCAGAGTCAGCCTAGTATTATGCTATTTTGTAATTTGTAATTGTAATTGTAATTTGTATTTTGCTTGCCCTACCAATTGGTATACCTCTCACCTACCTGCCTCGCTTGTATTCCCGTCCTTTCTACCTTGTTGACTGGGTTTGGGTTGCTTCACAAACCACTCCCGTCTTTGTATATACCATCCTTGTTAAAGATTTTTCACAAATTTTTGTTATTTTAGGTGATGGTTTTTTAGTTAAATTGTTAAAGCTATATCTTTAGCTACATTGTTTTGTATTGTTTAGGATAAGAAAAAGTTTAACTTGTGCATATTTATATAATTTGTTATTCTATTTGGATAAGTAAAAAGCATATTCAAAATTAATTTTATTTTTTCCTTAGTAAAATTTTAGATTTTGACATTTAACCTTTCTATGTTTACAAGCTTTTATGGCCAATTCTCTGCTACTATTTCACTCGGCGACACAGGTCGATCCCAGAAAAGGGATTTTGACAAAGGAAAAATCTATTTCTGGGTGAAGACCTGTGTCGCCCAGTGAACCCCCTTCCTCTTTTTCCCACCTAGGCTGGCCAAAGCTTGGGTGCTATTTGGGATGGTGGTTCTGGGTAGAAGTAGTAGTAGCGGCGGAGAAGGACGCTAACGGCACCCCTTAGGTAGAGGGGGTTTTGGGAAGGAGAGATCTATTTGGGTTAAGCATCTGTGGTAGTGGCTTCCACTCGCTCTAGATGACATACCGACATCCTATAAGGATGATCGCTCCAGAGGTAGTAACTCTGGCATCCTATTAGCTGTATAGCTTTTTTTCTCTGGTATATCTAGCAAATATTTATACCTAGAAATGTGTGCTATATGGGACATTTCACTGGGCGACACAGGTCTTCACCCAGAAATAGATTTTTCCTTTGTCAAAATCCCTTTTTGCATTTCCTTAGAGGTCAACAAAGTTCCGCGTGTGTATGCGCTTGCCTAAATCGCCTAGGGGTGAAAAGACTTTCGGCACCTACTTTATATGTGTGTGTGTGTATATATGTATGTATGTATGTATGTATATATATATATATATATATATATATATATATATATATATATATATATATATATATATATATATGTATATATATATATATATATATATATATATATATATATATAAAACTGTATATATATAAATATATATATATATATAGGCAGTCCCTGGTTATCGGCGGGGTTCTGTTCCTGACGGTGTGACGACAACCGAAAATTGCTGCTAACTGAAAATCGGCAATAATAGCACTGATACCTGGTTAGCGGCGCCGATAACCGGTGATCAGCGGCGCCGATAAGAGGCAATCAGCACCGATAACCAGTTATAAGCGCCGATAACTGGTTATCAACAACAAAAAACTGGTTACTGTCATCGCTAGACAAGCGCTGTAAAACCGGATCGCCGGTAACCGAGGCTGCCGATACCCGGGGACTGCCTGTATAAATATAATATATATATACTGTATATATATATATATATATATATATATATATATATATATATATATATATATATATATATATATATATATATAATATAAATAAATATATACGAGGGTAAGTCAAAAGTTCCAGGAAAAATTGTTGAATGATGTATTTACACAGGAATGAAACAACCAAATACTTGGTAAACAATTATCTGTGATGTAGTGATCCATATAGACTTGTTACCTCAGTCATCCTCTTGCTACTGTGGTGTTAACATCTGCTTCAGAAAAGTAACTTCTTGAACCCATGGAAAATAAAAATTTTGAGATGAGAGCTAACATCAAGTTCCTGACCAAGCTTGATTGGAAACCAGGAAAAATTATTGAAGCTTTGCAACAAGTTTATGGAGATTCTTCTCCATCTAAATCAGTTGTTTATGATTGGATAAAGCGATTTAAGGATGGTCGGGAGGACCTCAAAGACAACCCAAGAGAGGGAAGACCATCGACTGCAAAAAATTAAAGAATTGTGGCTTTGGTGCAGAATCTAGTGGATGAAGATCGTCGGATTACTATCGATATGATAGCTAATGAAACTGGGATCTCCCATGGTTCCGCATTTTCAATTTTAAATGAAAATCTTGGTTTGAGTAAACTTTCAGCACGTTGGGTCCCAAAAAGCGTTGCACGAAGACCAACTGCATCAAAGAGCTGAACTTTCTCTTGCAGTTTTAATGAAGATTGAATCAAATGAATCAGAGTTTTTGACCGGATTGTTACTGGAGATGAAACTTGGATCCATCAATATGACCCAGAAAGTAAAAATTCAATCAAAGCAATGGTTACCAAGAGGTTCAGCTGCACCAGTGAAGTTCAAAGTGGCGAGATCTGCCCAGAAGGTTATGGCAACAGTGTTTTGGGATTCCAAAGGAGTGATTTTGATTGATTTCCTTGAAGGACAAAAAACAATCACCGGGAACTACTACAAAGGTGTTTTGCAAAAACTGAAGACTGCATTGGCTAAAAAAAGTCGAGGAAAGTTGCACATGCAGAATTTTGTTCCATCATGATAACGCTCCAGCACATTCATCAAGGGTTGCAAGAGAAGTCCTACGGAAATTTAGGTGGGAAACTCTTCCACATCCTCCTTGTAGTCCTGATCTTGCTCCTTCAGATTTTTTCCTGTTCCCAAAACTCAAGGAACACTTAAGAGGAGTCTGGTTTGAATCTTTGGATGCTGCTAAACATGCAGTTTCAACATGGTTTAATAGAAAGGCCCCAAATTTCTACAAAAGAAGGGTTGCAGGGGTGGAAACAGCGCCTTGAAAAGTGTATAGAGTTAGATGGTAGATATGCAGAAAAATGATGTTTGAATTTCCTTAAATAAAGAGTATATTGAATTTTCCTGGAACTTTTTGACTTAGGTCAAAGTATATTATACACATATATATATATATATATATATATATATATATAAATATATATATATATATATATATATATATATATATATATATATATATATATATATATATATATATATATATATTGATTGGTCAAAGGGACAGAACTGGGTGCTGACTAATTTATTTACCTGGGTAAAAGGTAAACATAGCAGCGTACGGACGGAAATGAAGTGCCCGACCTTCAATTGCCGTGATCCACACGCTGAGTGAGAGCAATTTGTGTTTGTTAACAGGCAGTCAAATAGCAATAATAAGAGACATAATGTACATACAGTGATAAAATATATATTGGCAAAAAGGCCAGGAAATTCTACATACAAATAAATACATGAGATTCTTGTTGCGTTGATAGATGCAATACATGATCGTGATTAAAGGGAAAAGAAGACGTCTGACGCCTTTACAAGTACTCCCCTCCCAAGACAATTATTATGAAAGAATGATTGGAAGACCTGATGAATGTCAATCACAGTATCTTTTTGTGAGCAGGAGTCAACCCCTAGTTCTTGATACCTGTGGTTGTGGGGCAGCTGCGACTGCTGAATTGTCCAGCGGTTTTGCCGAGCGGATGACATCCTTAGTGCAGCCCTTGGGACATCCTTGACTACGTTTTGTTATGCCGATCACTTCATCCGAGGCCTTGTTTTGTGGAGGAATTCTGGGACGCCTGCCGATTTCCTCCAGAGTTTCCCTGTCCATCAGGAAGGCTGGCTTTAACCTGTCAACAGATATCCAGTAGGCCTTGGATGTTCTGCTGACAACTTGGTACGGTCCTCTGTATGGTCTGATCAAGGATGGGCCGTGGGCGTCGTTCCTGATGAAGACATGTGTACAGGTATTTCAGGCCTTCTGGGCTGAAGTTATGAGTCCTGTCTGTGAAAGTTTTTCGGCATGGCGCAAATTTCTTTGAAATTTCTCTTAGCCCTGGAAGGAGCATATCAGGGGCGTCCGGCTCCGTGGGGAAGAATTCTCCAGGTATGGCCAGTGTTTCGCCGTAGACTTTCTCTGCAGGAGATTCGTAGCTGTTTGCCCTTGGTGCGGTGCGGAGACCCAGCAGGACCTGTGGCAGCTGCGCTGTCCAATTTTCGTCAGTGCAACATGCCATCAGAACTGCTGTCAATGAATGGTGAGTTCTTTCCACCATACCATTGGCTGCAGGGTTGTATGCCATCGTACTGTGGAGTGTTGTCCCCATCAGGCATGCCAGGGAGACCCAGAGTTCCGATAAGAATGCCAGGCCCCTGTCTGTAGTTATGTCGTCCAGAACATCGAAACAGCCTATCCAACTTGACAGTAGGGCTTCCGCGCAGGCGCTTGTTGATGCTTCTACTATTGGGTTGCTTCCGGCCATCTTGTGGAACGGTCTATGATTGTCAGGAGGTATCTGGCGCTCCCTAATTGAGGTCCTGCGACGTCTACATGGATGTGCCCGAAATGCCATCATGGTTGAGGGAAGTCTCCGATGCCTGACTCTGTGTGCCGGGCGATCTTCCTTGTCTGGCATGGTATGCAGTTCTTTGCCCATTCTCGTACGTCCTTCCTGATCCTGTGCCACACGAATTTCTCTGTCATCAGGCGCATTGTTGTTTGTCCTAATGGATGGGACAGCCCGTGGATGATGTCAAACACCTGCTTTCTTCATGGCACGGGTATCAGGAGGTGTGGGTGGCTGTGCTGGTGTCGCAGAGAAGTGTTGATCGGGATCCACCCAATGGCACGTCTTCCCACCTCAGTGCAGTAAGTGACATGCGGTAAGCTGCCGTTTCTGAGTCTGCGGCCTGCTCCTTCACCAGGTCTTCGTAGTCTATACCCAGGTGGACTGAATTTATTTCAATTCTTGATAGGGCGTCAGCTACTGGGTTCTTTTTGCTGGGGACGTAACTGATGGTGCAGCCGAATTCAGAAATAGCAGCCAGGTTCTGTTGCTGTCTTGCTGACCATGCATCTCCCGCCCTCGTGAACGCATGCACCAACGGCTTGTGGTCTGTCAGGATGGTGAAAGGGCTGCCGTCCAAGAGGTACTTGAAGTGCCAAACGGCTTGGTAGATTGCCAGCAACTCCCTGTCAAATGTGTTGTAGTGGGTCTCCAGCGGCTTTAACTTGTGGCTAAAGAAAGCAGGGGGGGCGTCTACTATCTGCTCCAGCACGGCTCCGCAGGCGACGTTGCTGGCGTTGGTGGTAAGTCTCATGGGGGCGGTAGGGTCTTGATATGTTAAGGTGGTGCCTTTGGCAAGGGCTGCCTTCATCTGTTCGAACACTTTCTGCTGCGGGACTTCCCAAGTCAGTGCTTTCGGCTTCCCATTCAGTACTCTGGTTAGGGGATACATGATACAGGCGATGTCTGGCACGAAACATCGGTAGTAGTTGACCATGCCGAGGAACTCCTGTAGGGACTTGATGTTTTTTGGTGCTGGAAACTCTTTCACTGAATTCACTTTGGAGGCCATGGGGCAGACACCTGCCGGAGAGACCTCGCGTCCCAGGAAGTCTACCTTCTCCATTCCGAAGGAACTTTTGTCGAATCTGACGACCAAACCATTCTCCTGGAAGCATTTCAGCACAGCCCAGACGTGACCCAGGTGCTCCTCCGGGGACCTGGAGAAGGTCAAGATGTTCTCCACGTAGCAGACGCAGAAAGGCAGGTCACCCAAGATGCTATCCATAAGGTGTTGGAATGTGGCCCCAGCGTTCCTGAGGCCAAAGGTGGAGTAGGAGAAGGTATGTGTCTTTGGGACGTTGTTGGGGTGTACTGGTACCTGAAAATAGGACTTGAGCAAATCCATTTTTGTGAATATCTTGGCCCTGTGCAGGGTGCCTGTTAGGTCCTGCATGTTTGGCAGGGGTCAGTGGTCCGGTGCTGTAATTAGGTTCAGCCAACGATAGTCCCCACAGGACCTCCAGGAACCACCTGGTTTCTTTACCATGTGGAGGGGGGGATGCCCATGGACTCAATGCCTTTCTGCAGATACCCATCCTTTCCATCTCGGCGAACACTTGTTTAGCATCTTGGAGTTTCTTGGGAGGCAGGCGGTGGAACTTGGCATGTGTTGGCGGGCCTGTGGTGGTGATGTGGTGATGGATGCCATGCATGGCCTGGGTACCTGGCACCTGATGCAGTTATGGCTTGAAGACATCTAGGAATTTGTGGAGGAGGGTGGTCGGGAGCAGTAGGTTCTGGTATCCAGCAAGCATTTTCGGCCGATGTCTACTAGCAGTCCGTGATGTGAGAGGATATCAGCGCCCAGTAAAGGAAACTTGACATCCACAATGACGAAGGGCCATTCATATTTATGGCCCAGGATGGATATTATGTGGGTCCGAGTTCTGTAGCAGCGGATGGGGCTTCCAACTGCAGCCACTACTGCGGTCGCAGTCCTCCCTCGACGGTGGAAATACCAACTGCATAGCCCCAGTGTCTACCAGCATCTGTTGTCTTGATATGGCATCGTGGATGAAGAAACCTACTGGCTGGGGTTTCTTAAGGTTAGTGGCCACTGCCGTTATGGGTGGCCGCCTTTCTCGTTTTTTTCTTGTAAACCACGTTCGCGTCCCCCACTTGAGATTCTTCTGCTACCAGGCTGCAGGTGTTGCGGCATGTTTGGAGGCCTTGGTGGCCTCGTGTGGTTTGTGTGCGGCGTTCACCAATTCATCCATTGAGAGGGAGTCTGCTTCCATGATTTGTGCCCTCACCTCCTGCAGAAGGTGGCGCAGGAATATTTCCCGTGACAAGCTGATCTCTCTCCTCTCTCTCTGAGTTGACACCAGGCAGCATCAGAAGCCCTCGTAGTTCGTCCCAGGCATCCCTGGGTGATGCGTCCCCCAGGGGCTGGGTCATCAGGTCGAGGGTGCGTTGGGCTCTCTCCGGGACGGGCATGGAGTATGTGTCGATGAGTTTTTCTCGTAGGTCTCTGTACTTGACTTTGCCCGGCTGCGAGCCCAACCATGAGGTGATTTTGTTGAACACCTCCTCTGGCAGCATTGTCATGGCGACGTCCGCTTTGGTTTTCTCGTCTGTGACCTCTGCTATTCGGAAATGGACATCTGCCCGCAGGAACCAGGATGCGGTATTTTGCCGTGAGAATGGTGGGAGTTTATCGCCTGGCTTATTGCTGCCTTCAAAGGCGAGAGGGGGATGCAGAGGATCTGTGTGTCCTCGGAACGACTTTCTACCTCAGAGTCTGACATTTTTGCCTCACACCAAAACATGAAATAAGCGCCGTATTTAGTTTGTTAACGGAGTTTGGGGCTTGTCAGAAGTCAAAACTATAATGCCACGTGATTCCGTTAATTACTTCTGAATACCGTCGACATGAATGGTAAATGGCAGGGCCAAACCGTTCGAGAACACCAGAACGTACCTGAAGGAGGTACTCCGTAATTAGTATGTTAGTGACGTGTGTGTTCTCTGAGGAAGGAGCTTTCAGAGGCCTAGACTTTGTCGCCGTATGGTTCCGTTAAAGGCTCTCTGAAGGTAAAGTGGCCATAGTGAGACCATTAATGGCAAAGCCAAAACAGTTGTGTTTACCGTCGCTCCTCGGGTCACCAGTTGGGAAAAGAAGTCTGACACCTTCACAATAGTTGGGAAAAGAATATATGATATATATATATATATAATATATATATATATATATATATATATATATATATATATATATATATATATATATATATATATATATATGATATATATATATATATATATATATATATATATATATATATATATATATATATATATATATATATATATATATATATATATATATATATATATATATATATATTTCAGTCCCGTGTCAGCCGGTGAAATTCCATTACAGCACGAGTTTCTAGGTATAACAATGCTAGATATACCAGAGAAAAAGAGCTTTCAGGAAAGCTGGGGTTACTACCCCCAGTCGATCGAATCTTTTAGAAGACGTCGGTATAATGAAGGGTGAGTGAAATACCACTACCACGGAAATATACTCGAAAAATCTCTCCTTATCAAAACCCCCGTAAAAGAGCGGTGAGCCGTTACAGCTCCCACACTCAACACCCGCCAGGACGGCGACACCAGCGCCACCTACTTCTTTCCATTTTCTAGCACGTGATACGTTCGTTTCTTTTGTGTGCTCGTCCCCTTTTTGGATTGTTTTTTTCATCATCTACAATGGCATCGAGCACCTTTTCCATCTCTAAGTTAAGTACCATCTTCTTGTGGGGTTTTTGATCTGTTTTTGGCTGTTTTGGTCTCGTATTTTCATAAATATGGAGATCTTCTTATGACGCCACGGCGTCCCCCGTCAGCCATGTCGACCACGAGGCGACTCCTTCTGTTCTTTCGGTTGGAGTTGTCTCCTCGTCGCTATATATAGGTTTTAACCCTTGAATTCCTTCCTGGTGGTTCCGTGCGGTGGCTCCCCCTCCATTTTTAGTTTTTGTTTTGCATTTTCGGCCTATCGGCCTCTCTTAGGGTGATGCTCCGTCCAAGTACCCCCCCCCCCACCAGGTTGGGTTCTTTTTCATTTAGTCTCAATAGGCTATTATTTTATACTTGAAGATGGTGCTCTTCTTTTAGTTTTAGTATTTTTAATTTATTTTGTTTATTGTTTTTGGTTGTGTGGTTTACCTCTAGTGGGCCTCCCCCCCGAGGTAGGCTACGCTCCCTGTGAACGTAATTTTATTTTGATTGTTTTTATATAATGGTTGTAGTGTGGGCTCCATCCCTTGCCCTGGGTGCGGAGATCAGGTTGGGGAGTTTTGGTTGCTGTTTCCTCCGGGATCGTTTTCTGGGGTCAGAGTGAGCCCCTATAGTCCTCTTCCTCCAATTTTGGGGAATCGAGTTCTTTGGATGTGTTTCCTCTAGGCTAGTCGCCTACTTATCCCCTACTCGATCCTGGTTGGCTCTCGGCACAAAATTTCTCTCCCTGTTGGTTCCTCTCTCCTTTTACACCCCTTTCTCCTTCCTAACCTATACTAGGTTAGGTTTATATTAGGCTTCGCCTAGGAGGAGTTGGGCTTGGCTGTGTAGCTCCCTGGAGTAGGCTACCCTTCCAAGTTCATTTGGAGGGAAGGATACAGTTGAGCGGGGTGTCATGTTCTCCTTGTCTCCTGTCCCCTTCCAGGTAACCTGCTCCTCTTCACTACCCCCTCCTCCCCCCCTCAGCTTTGGCGACTTCGTGTGGTGACGCTAGATGGCGTTTTCTCCGAGTTCAGGACTCCTCCTATTGGTAGAGGATTCGCTCCCTCCCATACCGTCCCCAGCTTCGCTGTGGTGGGGTGGGTGGTTGTTTGCTCGAGCGTGTTCGAATCCTGTCATACCTCTCATCTCCCCCATCAGACTCTGGTTAGGGTGAAGGTGTGGCCCGCCATATGTTATGAACATAGAACACTTTACCCGTTTTGTTTCTCGGCGGGGAGGTGATGGTGGGATGATTCTATGTCCTTTAGCGTAACGGACTCCTCCGGTCTCCGAGTATTACCATCACTTGTTATTTTTATTGTTGATTATTGTTATTATTATTTTGTTTTAGACCATATATACGTGAATCCAGTCCCACACCCGGGGCTCCATGCGTTATTTTTCTGGCAGCCCTTATGGTTGGTTCCTGGTTTCGTTCCTTCATTCCCGGAGTCTTCCGGTCTGAATCCTTACCTTCCACTCTGTGCATTTAAAGCTTATTGGCCCAGTTTATAATGGGGAGTTCTTCTCGCCGGAGTATTCCGGTTGTAGTTGAGTTTCCGGCCTTGCTGACTTTATTTTGCTTGGAGTGTGAGGTTCATGTACTTTACCTTTACAGACTGTTCGCTGTGAGGAGCCGGGGGTGTACCGCCTCCCTTCAACAACCCTACGGACACGTGAGTGTGCCGGACCCACGCTGGTTGTGCGGTCCGACTTGACGACCTGGTTGTTTGGCACCCCAATGGTTGTGAGGTTTGCTTTGCTCTCTGCTCAACCATCCAGGATGAGTCGGTAAGTGACAGTCTTCTTTCCTCCGGTCCATGCTCCTCATGCGATATATTGTTTATATTCTCCGTCTGACTTTTCATTCCTGACTAACTGCAGGTTTCCTTGCAGGCGGACGAAGCTTCCAAGAAGTCTGCCTTGGAATCCCTCCGGGCCTGGGTGGCTGGGTTCGGCAGGAATGTTCGTCGGGAAGCCCCACGCCCTCGACGCCAGGTTGAGGACTTGCTTTACCCGGCGCACGGGTGGCGGCTGCAGTGCCAGAAGAACTTGCCACCCTATCATTCAACAAATCCGTGATGCGACCCAGCCACCTCAAGTGGACATCATGTACGCCGAGGTCTCGGAGGATGTTGCTGCCCTAAATCTCGACTTGGAACCGATGAATGCGGAGCAGGACCAGGTGGTAAGTGGTGAGGTAAGTGAGGATGTTGGGGCGGGCCCCCCTTTGTTTGACTCCCCTGCTTCATCAGTCTCTTCGTTTGCAGGTTTTGTGAAGTCTTCCTCTTTGGGTGATAGAGCTCCGTCTGCTATCCCCAAGTTGAAGACTTCATGGAAGGCGAAGGGCTACAAGTCCTCGACTTCCAAGAAGGCATCGCCCTTCCCCCCGTCGAAGGCTAAGGTTTCAGGACCGGTAGCCTCCGGGAGTAAATCTAGTTCCTCCGGCAAAAGCGCGAGTAAGAGGGCTGCAAAACCAAGCCCTCCTCGCCAACCTTCTTGATGCATGAAGCCCTTGCCACTGAACTGTACAAAAGTTCACAGAGGACCTAGATTCTAGGTTTGAAAGATCTCGGATAAGTTTGCCAACTATGACAATATACTGGCAGGTTTGGCTCGCCAACCTAAGGCAGAACCGCAGTATTCTATCCCCGACACTGCGGACCTCCTGCCGTTTGATGTCGGAAACCTTTGGCGGTTCGCACTCCGGGCCATCCAACATGATGGCAAACTTACCTAGACGGTCTGGGCACGAGGCGGTTGGAGGAGTTGGAGTTCTTCCCCCGATCTCTTGCCTCCTTATCCTGGCCGTAAGGCTTACTGAAGAAGCCTGGATTCGGTCAGAACAAGGTACCTAGGGAGACTGTCATCATCCCTAGGGACCAGGCTCAGTCGGCTCTCCTGCGCACTCTGACGGAGTGGCAGGCAGTGAATTTTTCGAAATTGGCCCCTTTCAAGGGCAATTTCACGATGTTCACCCTGGGAGAAGACCTTCCACTCCTTGCATGGACAAAGTTGCTCTGGCTACGGCCCGAGCATGCTTTGACGGTAATCCCTTTCCTCAATTAAGGGAAACAGACCCTACTTCCCTGGTATTCCCAGGAAGTAATGAGTTCTGGGTGGGACGCCCGTCCACTTTCACTGTAGGCAAGCTGGACCCTTTGCGCTTCCACGCAGTTTAGTGAACAGCTCCTAAGCTGCCGGAATCTTTGTTGAAGGCGGAGTTTGAGGCCCGGACTAAGTTAGCCCGGTCCTTGAGCTCCGGCTGTCTTACAGAGGCTACTGCCGTCTCCGGCTCGACGAACCCTTTTCCAGGTCCTAGCTAAGTCTTTCCTGGCGAGCTTCCAGTCAGACTTACATGAGTTTATTATGGCTAGACTGGAGTGCAGAAAATTTATTTTTACTGACGCTACAATCCGCCACGAGCCTAACAAGCTCATTAAAAGCTCGATCTGGGGACCTAACCTCTTCCCTGAAGAAGAGGTTACATCCGTCATGTCGGAGGCTACACGGGCCAATCAGAGTCTGCGCGCTCGGTGGGGAATTCCACTTATAAGCGCAAGACCCCAGAATCGCCGGCCCCCCAGACGAGAGAGAGGCAAAGGTTCAGGAGACACAAGAGGCCCCATCTGGCGGTGGTTCAAGCCGTCCCGGTCTCGGCAGTGGCCCAGCCATCTACCTCTAAGTCCCAACCCCAACAGAACGTGTTGGTCCAACCATGGCGCCTCCTATGTATCCTCACCAGCATACAACCCTACATATGAAGGCCGTGGATTTTTCACAGCCTCAATAGGGTTGCAAGGGGGAAGAAGGGCAAGGCCCCCACAGAGGAAGGCCTAACACCACCCCAAGAGGAAGACCTGGACGTGGTAGAGGGAACAAACCCGCTCCCTCCCACTGAGAGAACGCAGGTAGGCGGTCGCCTGTATTGGTTCAGGGACCAATGGACCTTCAGCCCTTGGGCACACAGCATTGTGTCCAAGGGACTGGGGTGGAGCTGGATCAAGAATCCTCCCCTCTAAACAGATTTTACCAGCCACCCACATCAATCCTACAGGATTATGTAACAGAATTGCTCAACAAACGAGCAATAAAGAAAGCAAGGCACCTAAAGTTTCAAGGCAGGCTATTCACTGTTCCCAAAAAAGACTCCGATCAGCAAAGACTGATCCTGGATCTGTCGCGTCTAAATCTCTACATAAAATGCGACAAGTTTCGCATGCTTACGGTAGCTCAGGTTCGGACTCTACTTCCGCGTGGAGCCGTCACCACCTCTATCGATCTTTCAGACACTTATTATCACGTCCGGTTGCGCGGAACTTCTCTCAGTTCCTCGGTTTCAGACTCGGGAATCAAGCCTACTCTTTCAGGGTCATGCCCTTCGGTCTGAACATTGCACCCAGGATATTCACCAAGCTGGCGGATCACGGTAGTACAGCAGCTCCGGTCCCAAGGAATTTCCCTAGCAGCGTACCCAGACGATTGGATAATCTGGGCTCCAACTGTTTCGAGTGTCAAGAAGCCACGTCCATAGTCACCAATTTCCTAGAGTCATTGGGTTTTCAGCTGAACAGAGAGAAGTCCCGCCTGACTCGGAGTCTCGGTTTCAGTGGCTGGGTCTTCAGTGGGATCTGTCCTCCCACACGTTATCTCTCCTCCTTCCAAGAGGAAAGAGATAGCATCTCTCACCAAGAGGTTTCTCAAAAATCCGTCGGCATCCCGTCGGTCCCAAGAAAGAGTCCTGGGTCCCTTCAATTTGCCTCAGTGACAGACCTGCTCTTGAAAGCCAAATTAAAGACATAAACAGAGTGTGGCGGAGTCGAGCAAACACCAAGCTCAGGGACAAGGTCTCCTCTATCCCTCGAATCTTAAAGACAAGATTGCGGCCTTGGACCACAGTCAGGGCCTGTCCAAAACAGTTCCACTTCAATTTCCCCCTCCGGCACTAGTTATCCACACAGACGCTTCTCTAAGCGGCTGGGGATATTCACCAAAACAGAAAGTACAAGGAACGTGGTCCACAATGTTTCAGCAGTTCCATATAAACACCCTGGAAGCCATGGCGGTCTTTCTAATGCTGAAGAAAATCCGCCCTCCCAATCGATTCATATCAGGTTGGTGTTAGACAGCGCAGTGGTAGTTCATTGCATCAACAGGGGCGGCTCCAAATCAGGTCGAGTAAACCAAGTGATGGTAGCTATCTTCTCCCTGGCGAACAAGCACGGTTGGCACCTGTCAGCCACCCACCTAGCAGGAGTCCGAACGTGGTGGGATTCCCTGTCCAGGACTACCCCGTTGGAGACGGAGTGGTCCCTGGATGTGGAATCTTTCAAATGGGTTTACCGCCGGGTTCCGGGACTCCAAGTGGATCTGTTCGCAACGGAGAGCAACTTCAAGCTCCCCTGTTACGTAGCCCCCAACCTGGACCCTCAGGCGTTCGCCACAGACGCAATGACAGTAGATTGGAACAATTGGGAGAGGATTTATCTGTTCCCTCCAATAAATTTACTGCTGAAAGTATTACACAAACTCAGGACATTCAAAGGTCAACCAGCCCTAATAGCCCCCTATTGGCCGAAGAGCAATTGGTTCCCTCTCCTTCAGGAACTGGGATTGCGGAGTCTTCGGATTCCCAAGCCCATTCTGACCCAGACAGTACAAACCAAGACTGTGTCAGCTTCCTCAAGGATTCAAAATGCCCTAGCTTTATGGACTTTATAAAGTTCGCAGCCCAAAAGAGCAAACATTGACCCTGTCAATACTCTGTTTTTAGAATCAGATAAAGAGATTCTACTATTAGACAATATGACTCAGCAGTCAAAAAGTTAGCCTCCTTCCTGAAAGCATCTGAAGCCAAAATTATGACGACTAATTTAGGAGTTTCCTTCTTTAGGTCACTGTTTGAGAAAGGTCTGGCTCCCGCCACTATTACCACAGTCAAGTCGGCATTGAAGAAAGTATTTCTTTACGGCTTTAAAATCGACCTTACAGATTCCTATTTTTCATCTATCCCCAGAGCATGCTTTCGTCTGAGACCAGTATCACGTCCACATTCGGTTCCTTGGTTTCTCAATGACGTCCTTAAGTTAGCATCAGAGTTGGATAACTCCCATTGCTCTTATCAGGATCTGTTAAGGAAAACCTTATTTTTAATTAGTTTGGCTTCAGGTGCTAGAATCTCAGAGCTGTCAGCTCTCACTAGAGGTGATAATTTTGTTAACTTCCTCCCATCTGGAGAAGTCCTCCTTTCCCCTGACCCTAGATTTTTAGCTAAGAACGAAGACCCACAGGACAGGTGGTCTCCTTGGAAGGTGGTGCCCCTTTCTCAAGATCAATCTTTATGTCCAGTCTATACACTTAAATCTTACCTCTCAAGAACTCCACAGAGTAAGTCGGGTCCTCTTTTTATCAGGAGAAAGGTGGTACTCTTTCTCTTAATGGTATAAGGCAACAAATTCTGTATTTCATTAAACAAGCCAACCCAGACTCAGTTCCTAAAGTTCATGATATTCGAGCAGTGGCTACTTCTATTAATTACTTTCATAATATGGACTTTTCAGAGTTATCAAAATATACGGGTTGGAAATCACCTCTAGTGTTTAAACGCCACTATTTAAAATCACTCGAAGCCCTGAAATATTCTACTATAGCAGTGGGAAGTGTCATCTCCCCACCTTAAATAATCATATCCTTTCCTTTT